>NW_021704098.1:4153-20643 GCF_003719485.1 Trypanosoma conorhini | reverse complement strand
TCTTCTTAAAGCGGCACTCAGTCTTAAACTTACTGTGATTTTGTTGCAATGAATGTGGCAACGAGGGGGAAAAAAAAACGAATGAGGGCGAAACCGCGAGACGGAGAGCGATTGCAGCGAGGAGGGGAAGTCTGTGTCCTCTCTTCCCCTCTCTCTCTCTCTGTGTGTGTGTGTGTGTGTGTGCGTGCGTATTTGGATTGCGGGTGCAAACGACGACATCTGACTTTGTAGGATCTTTTTTTTTTGTGCGGAGCCTTTTTACATTTTTTTTTCTGCTTTTGTTTCTTGGATTTCTTCTCCACGCCGGCGTTGGCGCGAGCGTGTCCGCATGCAACCGCGAACGTTGCTGACAACCACCACCCGCACGCGCGCGCACAAAAAGAGAAGAAAAGGGAGCCGGTGCCACTGGCGGCGGGAGTAGTGTGATGCTGCTGACTGCATCGCTGCATCGCCGCTGGTACGCCCCGGGCGACGTCGTCCGCGCCGAGGTTTACCTCCATGGGCTGCCAATTTCACCCAGCGGCACTTCCAATGGAGTTGCCGTGCGCCTCGGGCAGGTGGACAACTACTTTGCCGACGTCGACGCCGATGCCCCTCCGGTGGTCCGAGTGAAGTACCTCACGGCGCGAATTGTTGGCGTTTGTGCCGTGGATTCTAGACGCCTGCAGTACACTCTGGCAGGGGAGCGGGCGGTGGCCGAGCGCTGTCGAATGCTTGTCGACGACAAGCTATCGAAGGACTACAATGCCTACACACTCTTCTGCTCGGATGAGGTTTCCATGGTAACCAGTTTGCCCCTGCGGGAGCGGGAGTCGAGGGCGCTGGTTGTGACCTTCACGTTGCCCGATTATTTGCCGCCCTCGTTTCGCGGTCAATGCATCCGCTTTTATTACGCTCTTCACCTGTACGGTGTTCGTTGTGGCCCACTGGATGTGAGTGTGCCTGTAAAGCTCCGTATCCCAATTAAGGTGTACTCGGCGCAGGCGATTCTCACCCCACTGCTGCTTCCCGCATCGTTCCCGCTGGAGGGGTTTGACGTTGGAGCAAAGGTCATTCTTCGGCAGCCCACCCCGTCGCCTGCCTTGACGGGGCCGCTGCAAAGTTACCTGCTCCCCGCAGAAGTGGAAGACTTTCACGCCCACGTGCTTTCTAAGCGGGCACTACACACTCGGGCCAGTCAATTAGCGAAGCAGCGCATCCCGCTAGAGTTCCTCTTAACTTTGGGCGGGGAATCGGCCTTGACAGTGGCGCTCGCCTCAACGACAGTAGTGATTGGAGACAGCTTGAGTGGTGTCTTTGTGGTGAACAGCAACCCGACGTCCCAACCAGTGAAGGTTATTGGTAGCCTGGAGTTTCTTGAGTGTTGCGCCGCCAAACACGTGAAGAAGGGCGTCTCTTGCCATCAGCTTCCTGGATGGGGGAAGGAGCTTGTTGTGGCGGAAACAAAGGTAGTGGAGGAGTTTGACTGGGTTCTGCTTGATCGTGCCTCCACCCGCTTTTCTGTTCCCCTCACGAACCCAAATATCTATTCATCGATGCACACAGACGTCGTGACTTTTTGTTGGCAGTTGCGGCTACGCTTTCTGTGGTGCAGGTTGCCCGTGTTGCGTCAGTGCCGCGCAAGCCAACGTGAGGAACTGAAGATAGAAGAAGAGGAACCAGAGCTTGTCGTGCCGTTGATAGTTGTGCCACCGTTTCAATGTGAGCAACAGCCATGCAAAGGCGCAACGCTTCAGGTCTTCTGCTGAGGCTTTTTGTCAGCCCCAGGGATATTTGAGGGATGCTTTACCACGTCCCACGTCATTTTGGCCTTCTTCTCTCCTGCAGCGGCTGTGATTCACGGACTGCTTGACGTGCGTTGTGTGGCTGAGCCCCAATCTCGTCAAGAGGGTTTATTATTTTTTATTTTTATCTAAGGTATGCGGCTGTGTGTGCAATCATCCTCTTCTTTCAGTATTTTTAACTCTCTTTTTTTTTTTTACTTTCACTGTTGCCTGTCTTTTGTTCTTTTGCCCTCCGCCTGCGCGCTTCCAAGGCCGTGCCATTCCCTGCATGTCTGAGGAGGTTAATTCTTCCGTTCCGCTGGAAGACGAGCTGCCGCTGCTCATCCTGCGCAAGTCCGGGCACACGATCGCGGTGACACGAGACGAGCCTTGTGTAGGGTCTATTTTGCCCTTTTCTTTGAGCGTCTGCGACGTGGTTCGGGTGGCAGACAGGGATGCGCTGCGAAGGGCCCACGACGACGGCCACGTCGCTGCGGTGGCGAGGGAGTGGCCCCTCCAGGCGCGCGTGAAGGTTTCCCTGGGCCCCGTCGGGGAGAACGTGCACTGGTTGGTGGTGCTGCGGTGCGGCAGCGAGGGGCCGGCGGTGCCGGTGCCGGTAGCCAAGAGCTTTGGCGGCAGTGAGGAGGATCTGCGTGAGGTGGCGGCGTGGCTGAGGCTTCTCAAACTGAAGGGATCGTGCGAGTTGTGCCTGGCGAGTGAGCCGGCCGTCTCGGAGGTGCGCGTCACGGGCGAGGTTGGACACCTGCGCCTTCCCCAGACGGATGAGGGGGTAAACGAGCAGGTGTTTTTGGGCGACTCTCTGGAAGAAATTGCGCTTCGCCTGGAGGAGTTCCTGCGTTCGTTTTTTCTCGCCGCGGTGAGGGCGCCGACGGCCGTGTTTTGCCCCTCGCCACTGCCACACCCGCTGAACATTCACTACGGGGTGCGGGAGATGCGAGTGGCGGAGCACCGTGCGGCCTTGCTTCCCATGCGTCCGTTGCTGCTCCTCGGGCAGCGGCTCAAGGAGTGGCCGGGGACGCTGCAGGCGCCCTCCGCCCCTGCGGCGGGTGTGCCCCGCACGGGACAAGACTGGGAGAGGCATCTTCTCCGCAACATTCATCTTCAGCTTCCGACAACCTCGGCGATTCCTGGAGGGAGGACGTATCTCGTGAGCGGGGCGTACGACTACTACCACTACCGCGTGGACGGCTTCAGGGATGATGGGTGGGGCTGCGCGTACAGGAGCGTGCAAACAATACTCTCTTGGTTTCAGTACGAGGGCTTCATGACGGAGCCGATGCCAGACATTCGCGCCATTCAGGGTATTTTGCATGCAAAGGACCCGGAGAAAATGAATCGCAAGTCATTTGTGGGCTCAAAGGACTGGATTGGCTCTTTTGAGGTGATGATCGTGATCCAGCACTTCGTGCCGGGCATGGAGTGCACCATACGCCGCATGGAAAGTGGTGCAGACTTGGACACGGACCCGTCCGTGCAGCAACTTCTAGTAAGCCACTTCCGAAACAAGAAGGCCTGCCCTGTGATGATCGGAGGAAGCAGCTACGCACACACCATTTTAGGCGTCGACGCAAACCTGGCCACAATGGAGGCGCGCTACCTTATCGCCGACCCGCACTACTCTGCCGGGGAAACCGGCCTGAAGACGGCCTTGAGGAAGGGCTACGTGGGCTGGAAGAGGGCGGGAAGCTTTTTCGAGGCCAAAAGCTGGTACAATCTTTGCATCCCACAACTGGCATCTTACGACCCACGCTGATGCGACCCGCCCCCGCCCCGAAAAAACAAACAAACAAACAAACAAGCAAAGGCTCTGGGGGTGGGGAGGCGAGGTAAAACTTTTTTTTTTTAACGGCCCATCCCTGCGACAACTTTGCACAAGTCGGAAAGTTGCCGAGAAGGAAATGGAATGCGCAAGTCTGTTGTTGTTCGTTTAATTATTTTTATTGTGTCTACGCGTGTTTGTCTGTGCCGCTCCTTCCAGTGTGTGTGCTTTTTTTTTTTTCATTTCTCATCTGCTGGCGCGCGTCGTTTCCTTTTTTTTTTCTTTTGGACGAAGGGGATATTCATTGCTTGTGAGAACACCGCCTTTCTCGCTCTCGCGCGCGCGCGCTCGTCTACCGGGGGAAAATCGATTGCAAGTAAAGCGCGAGGAGAGATGCTTCTGCGGCGCATGGCACCGAGGGGGACGGCCTTAATGGCAGCAGCCCCGCTCTTTTCGAGCTCCCGCGCCTACAACATGTTTGTCTTTCGTGACCCGAAGCGCCGCCCTCAGCTGACGGAGGAGGAGCGAGCCCAAGTTGTCATCAATCAGGAGGAGTGGCCCGAGGAGTTCAAGGACTTCGACCCCGATGACCCGTACAAGAAGAGCCCCGAGATTATTGAGGGCATGACCAGCTGGAACCTCTTCCTCTGGGGCGTGGAGTGCGCCTTTATCTACCAGTTCTACGAGCTTGTCTTCCCGAAGAGCATTTGACGCGGGGTTCGTCGCCGGGGTTTGGCGGAATGAGTGCGCCCCCTGCGCTGACGGCACCCGCCGGCGCGGCGGCGAACGCGCGCCGAAAAGGAAATCAAACCAAAATCAACAACAAAGAAAAAGAAGAAGAAGAGGAAGTAAATGCTTAGGTAGCGGCGGCGGTGGTATTGGCGGGCGGCACACGCACTTGGAAGAGCTGAACGCCGCAAGGGAACTAGAGTTGGATAAGAAGAAAAGCAGAGGAGGCGAGGCGAAGTAACTCTCCGTTTTTTTTCCCCCTCCAACACTTTTCTTCTTATTCAATTCTCGTGGCGCATGGCTTCTCTCCTGAACGCGACGGCGGTACTATTACCCTGCAAGGATGGAAAAAAAAAGAAAAAGAAAAAAAAGTAGTGTTGAATCTTCTTGACTTTTTTTTGTGTCTTTTTTTTTCTTATTGACACGCGTCTGCCCTCACGGTGTGCCCTTTGGCCGCCTGTGCCGTAGCAAACGCCTCCCTGTACCTTCGCTCTCTCTCTCTCTCTTCTTTTTTTTTTCTTCTTCTTCTCTCTGCCTCTCTCTCTGTTGTGGCCCTCAGTTTACCGTGGCTGGCCCGCAGCGAAGGTACGCCCACGTCTGTATAACTGGTTTGCCGTTGGAGGGTAACTCTCGCTCCGCTTGGCCACCCCCCGCCCACTGGCCGCCAGTCAACAGGGTTGTTGTTGTTGTTTTTTTGTGGTTTAAATTTTTATTTTTATTTTATTTTATTTTTTTGCCGTAAAACCGTCTTGAGGTTGGCGTCAGCGGCGGGTCGGCGTGGCCCTCTGCAGGGGTGAAGGGGGAAGAGCGCTTCCGCGGAGTTTGCATCGCGGGACCCAGCGGCACGTGAAGAGCCGTACGAGCCAAAGGGGCGAAAACGACAAGGCGAGGCCAAATAGACGTGATAGAAAAGTAAATACGAAATAGTAATAATACTAAAAAAAAGCACATAAATAACAGGAGGCCAAGGAAAAAACAAAACAAAGCAAACAAACAAACAAAGAGAGGCGAAAGCACAGGCAAAAGTAGAGGTATTTGGATAGTGAATTTGAGGTTTGTGGGTCAAGCGCGGGCGATGACGACGGCGGTGAACGCGGAGGGCGATAAGGGGGTGCTCCTCTTTGAGCGTCCGAGGTACTTGGGCCGGGGCGTTGAGGTGTTCAACGCGGACGACGTCCCCGTCACGCCGTGTGGCTCTTTTCTCCAGCCAGATGAGTATCCGAGCAAAATTAGCATCAATGAGACCTTTTCCATTGATTTTCAGAGCCCGGGGAGTCTGCAGATGCCGTTGGGTTCGATTGCGTCGTGCGCCGACGTTGGAAGCGCGACGCAGACGCAGTGCCCTGACGAATCCTGCTCTTTTTTCATACGCAGAAGCGCGGACTCCGGCCAAAAGGCTTCACAGCACCAGTTCCGCCGCGTTCTTCTTATTGGACCCCAGGGGCTTCTCGCCGCCCACGTAACGGCAAGGCTCCTGAAAAACGGCCACCACGTGAGACTGCTGGAACGCGACTACCGTGGCAAAAGCGCCCTCCACGGTTTAGCGACCCTTATTGAAACACGCCCCTCCCGTCTCTCCTTGTTTTACGAGGACGACCTTTCGTTGGCTGTGGCAGACTGCGACGCCGTGGTCTACGTTGACGGACCCAATACTTCGGACATTCTTGATGAGAATGAGATTGAGCACCGGTTTGTCACATCCATACAAGATGTATTTCTCTCCATACGCTCCAGCGGCCAGAGCGTCAGACGGGTGGTCTTGATTAGCCCTGCCTCCGCCATTTTCCCTGTCGAAACAAGTTTGGTCGCCAAAGCACGAAGTCTGCAACGTGGGCAAGCGGCCGCCCTACGGGAGGCTGAGCGAATATCCTACAAGGCAGGTGTGCCGCTGACCGTGATTCTCCCTGCCATGGTGGTGGGCCCCTCACTTCTGGGGGAGAGTGACAGCAACGTTCAGGCCCTGGTGCGGTTCGCGGAGCAGCGACGCCGCTTTACGTCTCCTTTGCATTACAATATTGTGGACGTCCGAGATGTGGCGGAGGCGTGTGCGTTGGTGCTCATGGCGCCCAAGGCAGAATACCAGAAGTACATTCTTTCCGGCGGAGAAATGAGCCTGGCGCAGCTTGCCTGCACCCTCCACGAGTGTATTCCCTTGCTGTCTCCGCCCAGACGACCCCTACCCGTTTGTTTAACGAGGTTCCTGTATTACGTTGGTATTCTTCGCATGCTCGGTTTTGATTTTTGCGAGTGCGTCGCGGCGGAACGGATTGGTTGGAGCTACGCGCTAAGCAGCCTCAAGGCTCAGCAGGAGCTCACAATGCAGCTGCGAAGTGCCCCGGCGGCCGTCGTCGCCGCAGTGGCATGCGCAATGCATGTGCCGGCGGCGACGCCGCAGCCGCGCCTTGTCACCGCCCACGTCGTACCATTGAAGAGGAACGACGCGCAGCTACCCCGGTTTTGTAAAGTACTTCACCTTGCCTTTCTTTCGTCGCTCTTTGGCACGATTGGCTTTCTCGCTGGGAGGTACTTTTACACTCGACGCACACCGGCCTGAGACTGACAGCGGGATCAATACCAAAAAAGCAAAAGCAAAAGATAAAAAAAAAAAACGGAGAAATTCGAATCTCATTAGTGTGTTTTTCATATTTCAGTTAAAGCAGAAAACTCTCTGTGTAAATGTTAACACGTAATTTATGTATAGATATATATATATATAATATATTATATATATATATATATAGATATGACTGTGTTCTTCTCACCGCTTCTCTGCGCCTAATCCGGCTTTTGGTGTTGTTGTATCCTTCCCTCCTAAGTGAGTGTTTTTTTTTCTTTTGTTTGTTGTTGCCCCTCCGGTCACGCGAAAATTTCTCGTGCTGCACCGCCTGTTACGCTGGGAACACTTATAACTTTGCCATTTGCGACCTCGCCTGCCGCCCCACATGCGGGGAGCCTGCAACGGCGGCAATTCGCGATTGCTCTTCATCTCTCCGACACTCCTCAATTTCATTTGAATGGCCTGCCTCCCATTTATTTTTTTGTTCTTCCGCCTCTCCCTCACTTCCTTTTTTCTCTGCACCGCGTTGGTGGAGGGGCGGCACTTGGACATGGAGCTACAACTGACGGCCTCCCGAGTTGCTGCTGTCGGTCTGTTTGGTTGATTCGCTTCCACCGCGACAAATGGAGGCGGCGGGGCGACGGCTGGGCGGGGCGTGCAGGCCCTCCCCTCCGGCTTCCCCATGGGCGGGGCGGTGTGGAGCCAAAAAAAAAAGCCTCCTCAGGGCGCAGCGGCGAGGCGCCCTCTGCGCAGGCTCCCTGAAGGCCTCACGGAGGTGCCCTCCATCGTTGGGCAGCCTCTCGGCATCGCCCCGCCCCCACCAGACACACATGGAGCGAGCAATACACAGACACACATGCACACACACACACACACACACATGCACAGGCTGAAGGGCATGCAGCTCCAGATTTTAACGGTGGGCAGGAACGGCGGCGCAGGTTCCTGAGGCACCTCGGAACGCCTTGCTGTGTATTACGCAAACGAGCTAACCATTGCAGCGTCGTTGTCGCGTCCAACTGCGCCCTGGGTCACAATCACTCGCTTCCAGGGGCATCGCTTGTAGGTGTAGGGACGACCTGCTCTCATGGGAGGCTGACGCTCTTGAGGGGCGGTCTGCCTCCTCCCAATCACACACATATGTCACCTATTCATTTCTCTTTGGCGACAAATTTTTTCCATTTCCATACATGGAGGTGAGCGAGGATGCCTTCTTATTTCCCCTTCTTTCAACCAAACAAAACAAACTTTTGCTGCTATTTGTGAGGGAAGCACCACGTAAGGGTAGGGCCTGTGGGAGGTGAACGAGGGGGTGGTCCCTAAGCTGCTTCTTCCGTTCCCACACCTCAGTTACTCTGCGGGAGCAAAATGCTGCGACGTGTGAAGGCGGTTGAGTGCCTTTTTGCGGTACACGTGGCCGCGTTGCGGTCGGTGTCTCGGCGAAAGCCGCCTCATGAGACGACTGCAAATTTACCTGGCAATCCCACTCCTCAGATTGATGACGGGGGCGAAAAAGATGGAGGCGGCAAGACAAAAGGAGGAGCTGGGACGTCACAGGAGAGCTTCGGCAGACGCCTGTTTACGTCGTGGCAGCAGGGCGTCGTTGCCAGCATGGGCGCAGTGATGGGGATAGGCGCCGTTAGCTTTTTTTTCTATGCCCCCGTGAAGGACGACACCGTGCATCACACGGCTGTCGTGGCATCGGAGGCACTGGGCGACGCGCGTCTGCGTGAGCAGGCCATACAACTCTCAAAGGAGGTTGTGGAAAATGTGTTGAAGGATGCCAAAACCCTCGACCTTGTCGTGCGGCTCGTAGTCCAGGTGCTGCGGCAAGATGACACCATGATTGCCGTCTCCTCCTTCCTACGCGCCCTCTTTGAGGACCACTACACCCAGGAGGTGACCAAAAAGTTTGTCTTGATGACTGTCCTGGACCCGTGGATACAGGAGCAGCTGCGTGGCATAGCGAAGGACCTTGCAAAAGGTTTATTGAAGGATCCAGAGGTAAAGAAGGCACTGGTGGAATTCCTCACCGATTCTGCCGTCGTTTCGCTACGGGATGAGGAACTGCGCTACGATGCAGCACGTGCTGTGAGGTCGGTAGCGAAGCGTATTGTTATGCCATGGTCCTGAGTCGCGCCCTTGTGTGCCCACTCGACCAGCTGACACGAGAGTGTCAAAAGGACAGGACCGGCGAAGAAGACACACCCATGGCCTTGTCAAGGTGGCGAGCTACAGTATTCAATAACTGCGGTTATATGAATAGCATATCTACACCAGTGTAACCCCGTTATCTATTGTTGTTAATTGCAAGCAATATCCTTCTTGTACGAATTTTTTTAATAGTTTTTTTGTTTTTCTTTTCTTCCCTTCTTTTTCATGTATTATTATTGTTTCATTGCTTTATTTATTTATTTATTCCCCCCCCCGTGCATCACTTTAGCTGCAATTAGGTCTGGGTTTGGGCGGGTGGGGAGAACGCGTTTCGAAGGACGATGACGGCAGAGCCCTTAACACGGCTCTTGACGGAGCTGCACCAGAAGTTCATATTGAATCTGGACGACCACAAGGACAATTTAGGCTACTGGACGTTGCAGCACTTGAAAATGAATGGTGTCTTTTGGGGCCTTAGCGCCATGGAACTGATGGGTCAATTAGATAAAATTAAGCGGGAAGATATTATTACTTTTGTGCTTGCGTGCATGAATAGCGACGGTGGCTTTGGTGGGAACCTGGGGCAAGACTCCCACATGCTTTACACCCTGAGTGCCGTCCAGCTGCTCTGCCTCTTCGGCGCCCTGGACTCCATCGACAGGGAGAAGTGTGCCCGTTGGGTGGCATCCATGCAACTCCCCGATGGATCCTTTCAGGGCGATGAGTGGGGGGAGGTAGACACCCGCTTTGTCTACATCGCGCTGAGCTGTTTGCAGCTGCTTGGAAGGCTCCCTCTCATTGACCTGGAGGCGGCTGTCCGTTGGGTGCTGCAGTGCCAAAACTGGGATGGGGGGTTTGGGGTTGCCCCAGGGGCCGAGAGCCACGCAGGTCAGATATTCTGCTGCGTCGGGGCTCTTAGTATCGCTAACGCGTTGCATCACATTGACAAGGAGCAGTTGTCAGCTTGGCTGGCTATGCGACAGCTTCCATCTGGAGGGTTGAATGGCCGCCCTGAAAAAAAGGCGGATGTGTGCTACAGCTGGTGGGTCGTGTCATCTCTCGCTATGCTTGGGCACGCGGATTGGATTGACCGCAAGACTCTGTTTAACTTTATTTTGGCCTGCCAGGATGCCGAGGGCGGCGGGATTGCGGATAAACCCGGGAATATGGCAGACGTGTACCACACCTTCTACGGTCTCTGCGGGCTGAGCCTCCTCGGGTACGAGGACCACCCGCTGAATGAGATCAACCCCGTCTACTGCATGCCGTACTCGGTGCTGGAGGGGCTGGGCGTGCCGGAGGAGAGGGGGCTGCACGTCGGCAAACGCGCTGCTGGCGGTTGCCCCTAACCACACACACTCATGGGAAGCGCCGGAAGAAGTGAGGCGCTGGGAAGAAAAGCAAAGGAAGCAGCGGTGAATGCAGAGACGACGAGGGAGCACTCCCCCTTGTCCCCTCTTTTTTTTTGTTCTCACTTCTTTTGCTGCTTTTTGATCTGCAGACGTTTTTATTTATTTATTTTAATCTTTTTCTTTCTTTTCGTTTGTCTTCGCTTTATATGTCTCCTCTGGGCAGCTGAAAGGGCCTTGTTACCCCACACATTGCACGCAACACATTTTTGTTTTCCTGTGATACCTTTTTCCCCCGTTTTCTCCGTTTTTTGTTTTTGCCTCTGCTGAGGCTCTTCACTTGAGAAGCGGCCCGTTTCGTTTCTGGGCCTGCGTGTTTTGTGCGCCGCTATCATCATCATGCAAGATGCGACGTGCTGCTCTTGCCGGCCTTTCACTCTGCTGCGGCTTGGCGGCACAGAGGCCGCAGCAGCAGCGTCGCCTCGATGCGGCGCGGGGCGGCGGGCCGCCAGGTCTCGTGGACCACTGTAGGCTGCTGCAAAGAATCCGGGCGGGCCGGGAGCCGGAGCAGGTTAGGCGCCGGCGCGTTCAGGGTGTCGTTCGTAAGATGGAGGCGAACTACACGCAGTGGCTGGCGGAGTGCGGGGCGAAGGAGTCGCTGCTGGTGCTCGAGGCCCTGGCAGGTGTGGCACGGTGCCTTAAACGGCATCGCCCCGCCACGACGGAGTTTCAGCAGGGGGAGACGGAGGAGGACTGGAGCGGTGCGTCGCCGTACTTTTCGCCAGGCGCGAGTGATTGGCTCTGTGTTCTGCTGGAGCGTGCCGCACACCACGCCTCGCGTCCCGAGGACTCTCTGACGCTGCTTTGGGCCGCCGCCGAGCTTGAGCTCGCAGATGCGCAGACGCTGCAGCATCTCTCTCGCCAGTTGACGAGGCGAGAGTACACGGGGAATGCAGCCCCTGCGGAGCTGGTTTGCGTCCTGCGACTGATCTCGCTTCTCGTGAAGCGCTGCCGCATGCCAATTCCGCAACTGGATCACCTCCTCTGTCGCCTGCACACCGCCCCACTCGACGCACGACAGTCACTCAACGTCCTTTCCTCGCTCTTGCGGCTGCGTGAGAGGAATAGCGTGCAGATGGTGCGGTCTGTCTCACGGAGGGCCGTGGAGGACGTCGCGACGTACACCCCGAAGGACGTTATCTACGCGCTGCAGGCGATTGCGCTGTTAAACTGTTGTCATGAGGCCTACGTGGGAGCCGTTCTCAACCGGTGCATCGACTTGCATGCGGAGCTTAAGCCGACGGAGCTCGGGAGCGTCTGCAAGTATGTGGCGATGCTGAGTGGCTCACGGGCAAACAATGAGACGGCACTGAGCTGTGCGAAGGAGCTGCGCCGTCTGCTTCCCGCACTTTTAAGCCGGGCGGAGCAGCTGCTGGGCTGCTTTTCGCTCCGTGACGCTCGTTGCGTGTTGGGCTGCCTGGAGCAGCACAAGGTGCATCACTCCGTTGTGTTTTCACGCCTGACGCCGCTTGCCTCGGAGAAGTAAGAAACAAAAAAAAGCGGGAGGAGGGAAATGAACAACAACAACAAGAGAGAGCTAAGGGCAAAACATACACACACACACATATATATATATATATATGTATGCATAGCCCTTGCATTTATAAAGACGAGGAGGCGGAGTGCCAAAATGAACGACGAAAACAGCCATTCTGCTTTCGTGCTGTTTTTTTCTTTTCCTTCTCTCTGTCTCGACCTCTCTCTCTCTCTCTCTGTGCGTGTGTGTATGTTGGGCGGCGCGCAGGGAAGAATGGAAGGACCGCCAACGGACGAACTGGGAGCCTCGCCTCTGCCGAGGGACCTGCTTCTCGAGCGGCTGCGCGAGAAACATGCGAGGCTGCGCCAGCACCACCTGGATGAGGTCCAGAAATCCCAGGAGTTGGAGAACTTGTTTACCTCTAAGAAGATGCACGATCTGCCGCCGTCGCTGGATTTGATCTCCGATGAAATTACCCTCGCGCTGAGCGAAATTGGCAGACGCTGCGAGGAGCACGCGGTGCCGCAAGTAGGGCAACTCCTTAAGGACGTTCGCGCGATGATGAATCGGCAGCTTCGGGAGGCGTACGCCTCACTGGAGGCGGGCTACAAGTCCGCCTTTCACAAACTAGAGGAGAAGGCGGCGGGGCCACGCCGGCCGCAGGAGACTGCCAACGCGGCGCGAAAGTCGGGGACCGCGGCGCTGCAGCGCTCGCAGTCGGAATCAGCCCCTTCGAACGAGGAGCGAAGCCAAAATGCCTCTTCCGACAAGGACCAGTCGAAAATGCGGGTCACTGCCGCAAAGTCGTTCTCGGTGAGAGAGTTTTTTTCGTCACTGTTGAGTGTCTTTGCGGAGATAACGGCTGTTCTGCTTCGCTGCGAGGTCGTCCGAATCTTTATTTGCGATGAGTATGATAACTTGCGCTGCGGCGCCCGATTTCCCTTCGACAGCACCGTGGGCGATCCCCTGGCGGGGAGTGACATGGAGTTGATGCTGGCGAAGGAGATTCACACCACCGTCTGTCGCAAGTTCATTGCGGTTAACGGGCGGGAGCCGCAGCGGTTTGCGGTGAGCGAGCGCGACCGCGGGGCGATGGAGGAGGAGCTGCGGCAGCTGGGGTGGAACTCCATGACAAGCTGCCTTATTTTTCCCATCTTTTCAAGCGAAGGCTGTGGTCGGTCCTATGGAATGATTCACGCGGTGAACAAGCAAGGCGTCGCCGCCGGCCGACCGGGGCTATTCGACGAAAACGACGAGGTCCTTGTCTCGATGACGGCGCGATTGTTGGGTTGCCTCATGACCCGTTACCCCACGAAGTATTTTCAGCTCCCCGTGGGGAAAAAACTGCGAAAAAGTCCCATTTCCTCATTGACGAGGAATGATGAGCCGCATTTGCCACCGCTGCTGGAGGATGAGGTGGAAGGGGCGGCGAAAGTAGGGAATAAGGCAAACCAGATGTTTACGCGAGTGCTATTTTTTCGTGCACCCATCAACGCCATATATCAACCACGTTCCCTGCGCAAGAAGGTCCGTAAGCTTGAGTCACTGCACATTATTGACAAAACGCTTTCCACGGTAGAGTTTGACATTGCCGCGTTGGAGGAGCTCTGGCGGGTCGGTCATGAAGAGAATACTATCATGCATCGGCAGTGCCAGGAGCTTAATGAGCAGTTAAACACGCTTCAAATTCTACTGAGAACTGTTTTGGACGCCATTGGCGCCTCACGGACATTAGGCAGCATGGGAGAGTTGGCAAGTTACCTGCAGATGCTGGAGCTGTACGCCCGCCAGGAGAATATCCCCATGCTCGCTGAATTAATCTCTCAGGTTCTGCTGAACGCCCGCCTGGAAATTTCTCTGCCACCGGAACTGAAGGGACTTCCCCCGGGGCGTCTGTCGCCGAATGAGATGATTCGCATCGAACGCCGCATCGCGGAAATCCCTTCCAAGCTGAAGTTTGGCGCCGCGGCACCGTCTGGGGTTCGTACTTACTCCTGTGATCCGCAGCGAAGGCGAGAGCAGGTGCGATTTTTTAACCAGCTTGCTGAAAAGCGTGCATTGGATGCCGCGGCCAAGGGTGCGCCAAAGCCAATCAGGGGATACAAGCGTGAAACAGAGGCGGCGCGGGCAAAGAAGGTAAATCAGCCAGCCTCCTCGTTGCTGCTGTTTGGGCCGACCGACTACGCATCCAAGCGGCCATTTCAACTTGGGAAGCACGAAGGAGGCGAGCCTCCATTACTATGATGTACACTACCAGCAACAGCGGCGGCGGCAGCAGCGGCACTTGCACCTTTTCTGCCCTTTTTGCTCTTCTTCCTCTGCTCGCATTCGCCAAGTTTCCTCCCCCCCCCCTCCTCCCTTTATTTTATTTTATTCTGCTTTCTCCCTTTCTCTGATACTGGGCAGTATTGTTATTATTATTACTGCCGATATTATTGCCTGTACGTCAGTTTCTCTGCCTGTATCCCCGCCCGACGGCTTTTTTTTTCTTTCGAAGTTTGCCTGTGCCTTTTCTCTTCAGCGCAAAAGAAGCGACAGAGTGAAGTAATTGACTGAAGGAAAAGGAGGCGGGTGCGGGTGCTTCGTGGTGGCTCCTCCGACGTTTGCCTGCAAAAAAAAATAAATAAAAAGTAAATAAAGGGGCATGAGTGGGACGAACGCGCAACAGTCGCCGCGCGGCACGTTGCCCAGCGAGGACAATGAAGGGTGTGCAGACGGAGTGGAGGGGAAACTGCCGTACGTCGGACTCGTGAATCAAGGCAACACGTGCTACTTGAACTCCGTCATCCAGGCCCTTTTTTACCTGCCAGCCTTTCGCAAGACGCTCTACGCCATGGCGCACCCCGAGCGTGACCCCATCATATTAGCGTTGCGGAATATATTTGCACAACTCCACTGCCTGACACCGCTCGTCTCCACGAAGGAGCTGACAGACGCCTTTGGATGGGGCGCCGACGCCGCGGGGGTGCAGCACGATGTTCATGAAATGATGCAGAAGTTGTTTGATAGACTGGAAATCATTTGTAAGGGAACTCCCCAGGAGAATTTTATTCGTGAGCTTTTCTACGGGGAATTGACGTACATCACGCGTGTCGTGGACGGCGGCAACTACGTCTCGCATCGAAACGAGGGCTTTTACGACGTTGAATTGCTTGTGAAGAACATGAAAACCATCCTTGACTCCTTTGACCACTGGGCCAAACCCGAACGCATTGAGGGGGTCTTGCTGGAGATCGAAAAAGGAGGGCCGTGCACGAAGCACACCATTGAGCGAAGCCAGCTTTTTGTGCGTCTCCCACCAGTTTTGCTCATTCACCCCAATCGGGTAGAGTTTTCAATGGAGACACTGACCGTGCAAACACTGCCTGGGGAGTGGAGCTTTTCAACCACGCTTGATCTTGAGCGGTACCTTTCACGAGAGGCTGGAGGAAGTGAGGAAAAGTCCTTGAGTCCTCTCTATGAACTCCGTTCCATTGTCGTACACCAAGGCATAGCAGAGAATGGGCATTACATTACGTATGTTCGCTTTGGGGATCAGTGGGTATGTTTTAACGACATGTATGTGTTTCGCCTCTCGCAAGAAGAAGTCATGCGTTCGGCTTCTTGCAGCAGCGAAACGGGGACGTTTTCCAGGGTCTCCAACGAGCGGGCGTCGCTTCTCGTGTACGTAAATAAGTCCTCGTTGGGCGATGTATTGGCGGAAGACCCGGTCCCTGCACATATTAAGGAGGTTGCAGAGGAAATCGAGGCTGAATGTGGACGCATACGGCAGGAGAACTATACGAACGTTACGTTTAGATACATTACAGAGGCAGAGTCGCTTGCGGGGGCGCTGGAAGGTCACTACAGCCCCTCGGTCCAGGTGTCAAGCACAACAGTTTCCGCCTCCTTTTCCATAGACAAAGTCCACGCCGCTATTGCTGAAGACCTCGGTCAAACTCCCGACGGAATTCGCGTGTGGGTGTACGACAGCATCGGTGGCAAGGGCGTGCGTAAGGCTTGCCCTCACGAGGACATCAATTGTCTTGAGATTCTTTTTGTGGAGATCCTTCCGGATAAAAAAGAGAGCTTTTGTCGTATTTCAGGTGATGATCCTTTTTTTGCCCTTGTTTGCATCGTTGATGCGGAATCGCTGGGACCCTACAACATCATTCACTCCCGCGGGGAGTTGGAGCAGCTCGTGAGTGGCACCGGGAATGAAACCAGACGTTTGCTTTGCGTGCAAGACCAAGACTTGTGGGAGTCGTCGGTTGAGAAAGTGTTAGTGGGTGTCAAGGTCGTTTTGTGTCCCGCGTCAATGTCCAACGAGCGTGTGTTGGAGCTGCTGCGCCAGCGCAGGATGAGGGAGGTTGAGATTCTGCTGCTTGATCCTTGTGGGTCGGGGAAGTCGACGTCCACTGGCAGCATTTCTGTCGATGCCGAGGTGTCGGATGCGGAGATGCAGGATAAAATTTATAAGCACCTGTGCGAGACGCAGCATTCTGCTCCGGCCTCCGCAGAGCACATTTGCTTCCAGTACTTTAATCCCCACGCGAGACAGCTTGTAGATCCCACGGAGGCTTCTCTCCTTTTTCCGAGTTCCACGATTGCGGGTTCATTTGACTTCGTCTGGCCTGGTGGG
>NW_021704098.1:0-4128 GCF_003719485.1 Trypanosoma conorhini | reverse complement strand
CAAGACCAAGACTTGTGGGAGTCGTCGGTTGAGAAAGTGTTAGTGGGTGTCAAGGTCGTTTTGTGTCCCGCGTCAATGTCCAACGAGCGTGTGTTGGAGCTGCTGCGCCAGCGCAGGATGAGGGAGGTTGAGATTCTGCTGCTTGATCCTTGTGGGTCGGGGAAGTCGACGTCCACTGGCAGCATTTCTGTCGATGCCGAGGTGTCGGATGCGGAGATGCAGGATAAAATTTATAAGCACCTGTGCGAGACGCAGCATTCTGCTCCGGCCTCCGCAGAGCACATTTGCTTCCAGTACTTTAATCCCCACGCGAGACAGCTTGTAGATCCCACGGAGGCTTCTCTCCTTTTTCCGAGTTCCACGATTGCGGGTTCATTTGACTTCGTCTGGCCTGGTGGGGAGCAACGAAAGCTGTTTGTGACGCTGCTTCCGATCCCGTGGAGGGCACTTGACAAGCTGCGTACTGTGTTGTTTAACGTGGGCGGCGGCATACGTCCCACCGTGTACATCGAAGCGAGGCCGTACAAGTTAGCTGAGTTGTTTCGTCTTGCACAGGAGCAGGCGGCTCCCTGCCTTCCAGATGACATCTGCCGTTACATGGCGAATGGCCTGAAGGAGGGCATTCCCGTGTTGCGCCTCATTAGCGGTTTCACCGACCGAACTCAGCGTGTGCACGTAGTCGAGGATGAGGAATTGCCGCAGCGAGGTGGCGTGTATGTAGTCGACGTGCTGGCGGAGCTGAGGCCGGGGTTTTCGCGCGTGAACGTCGTCTTTTACGGTCGACGATCAGGGGAGGGACAGTTGGATTTCCCGACGAATATTGCACTGACAGACGGGTACGAGGAGACGGGGGAGGAGATCGTCCAGCGGGTGGTCGCGAAGATCCGGGCGACGGCGAGCGCGGAGGAGGTTGGGCGATGGATCGTTGCCGTGAGGGGCGGGTCAGGCGTTACTCGAACCGTGGGCCCGAAGGAGGTGCTGAAGCGTGTCATGCAGGAAATCGATGAGAAGTTGGAGTGCCTGACGATTGATCGCCCACGCTCCTCCTCACGCGATGGCGTCGGTGAGGCTCGGCAGGGTGTTGCGCACTCCATCGTTATTTAGAGCCGCACCCCCGTGCCCCGGTGTCGAGGTGGCCGCGCCGCAGGGCTGAGGGTGCGGCTTGGGGGGGTTCCTGCGCGGCACCGCAACGGAGGCGAAAAAAAACAACAACAACAACAACGACATCAAAGAAGGAAAAAAAACGGCAACAAGAGCAATAACATTGGAAAGTAAACAAGCAAACCAAATCTGGGTGTTGAAATCGTTTTTTCTTCTGTATAGCCTTCTTTTTAATTGGTCCTACTTGCTGCGCCCATTGTTAATTTTTTTTTTCCTTTTCTTTCGAGGCGTGCGGGTAGGAGGGGCAACCTCGGGCATTCCCAAGATGCTTGAATGTGGCATTCCGTTGAAGCCAAACCGTTCGTTGCCTGGTTAGTAGCGCGGGGGTGGGGAAGACTGTTTCTTCAACGAACTCCGTTTTTGTTTTCTTCTTCTTGTTTGTTGTTGCTTGCCTGGTTGTGTGCAGGTGTGTGGATTCTCGTCGCCGCGGTGCTGCGGCTCCACCTTCTCCTTTGTGTGTGTGCGTGTGCCTGTGCGCTTGTGCGTTCCCTCACGTGTCCTCCTGCTTCTGTGGCTTTTGTTTCCTCCGACGGGTGTGGAGAGCGCGGCGGTGCACCTTCGCGGAGCGGTGTGCAGGCGCGTGGCGGAGAAATGCCCCCGAAGGATGGCGTGCGGCCCGGGCGACAGTCGATCACAGGGGCGTCGCCCGGCGTCGGCGTCGGCGGCATGGGGGGCAGGAGCGACAAGAACAAGGATGCGAAGCCCAGGAAGCTGAACGCGCAGCAGGTGGCCCTCAACAAGGCCGTGGATATGGCCGATCGGATGTACAAGCAACACGAGCGGGAGCGGGTGAAGCGGGAGGCAGCCGACCAGGTGGCGCGCCAGGATGCCTCCCTCGACGCCGCCCTGGAGAAGGCGCGACTGAGCAACGATAAGGCGGAGCATGAGAAGGTGGTGAAGGAGATGGAGGAGCGCGAGCAGCTTGCCTACAGAGAGTGCGAGAAGCACCGCAGATGGAGCCGGATTCCAGAAGCCTCACGACTCCCACAGGTCGACAGTGAAAGCTCCATCAACACGTTCCTTAGTGTGTGGCGCGAGAGGGAGGAGGAGTATGACAAGTATAGCCCCCCTGTTACGGTGCTCGCCAAGCGAGGTTCCATTGGCGGGGTCACCAGCATGTTTCGGTTCGTGAACGGGGAGCTTGGCGTTTCTCCAGCGGATCGCAAGAAGATGGTGGAGTCGGAACTCCGACGGTGTCTTGAGGCGTACGAGTTGACAGAAGCCATCCACTTGGAGGCGGATCGTTCTCTGACGCAGCGCAAGCTGAAGGATCTTGCATTTTTCAGCACAAACATCGGACGGGTATGTGAGCAGGTGCTCCAGTCCTTAGACTTTATCACCATTCACGCCTTGCTTGGGTACGACGTCATGCTGGAGGGCCCAGATAGCGAGTTCCTAACCATGAGTGTCCCACCAGCCAATCCTGTGGTAAAGTATGGCCTCTGGGTGAAGGTGAAGGAGACGACGCGCAGTTTTGCTGCCATGGCATTCCCCAACATCGCAATGCGCCTGGATCCCAAATCCAGTGCCTTACCGAAGCTTCCAAAGGCGCTGGGATTGAGTAAGGAGAATGTGGCGGTGCGCATTATTCAGTTGGGGTTTAATCCCCACGGTCACCACGGTTCCGTTGGTCGCGAATACTACGCATTGAACTGCGTCATAAAAATAGACCTTTTAAATTTCACAGAGCGCCCAAATAAGAGTGGAGACTGGCTTTACCGCTCTGAAACGGAAGAGGCGCACGTCTTACATGTCGTTCCATACCCGCCGCAAGTTGTGGAAAACGTGGAGGAGGATCTTTCACTCCGTGTTTCCTTTGAGGCTCCAAACAGCATCGTTATGCGACACGCCTCGCTTCTTATTGGAAGATGGCTAGAGGCGTCCAAGGACTGGGAACCGTGCAGCCACACAAACCCTTCCACAGACACGAGCGGAACCGAGGCTAGACGCTGTGTGTTTGCAACCTCCGAGTTTTCCACCTTCGCGGTTTTGCAGGAGAAGGGCTTTGATGTCCCGTACGAGCATTGGCGCCTACACCCGATGAGCTTTGACCAGGTATTGATGGTCTTGGAGGGGCGTCGACGTGGCGAGGGCGGTGATCGGGAGTTCCGCATTCTCGTCCAGGATGCGCAGTGCAAGCTCTTGGCTCCAGAAGACCCAGAGTTGGCGTACCTGCGCGAGAACTGGCTTGAGCCTGCCACGCTGTTGCGGCTGCTCTCGCAAACAGGATTTAACTTCCTCTTGGAAGACGAGGATGCGAAGTTCATTGAAAGTATTGTGCCAAAGAGCTCCGCGTTGGAAGAAAAGGTGTACGCGGATATCGCACAATTTTGCCTCTTCTACGCCATTGCAAGCTCGCGACACAACAGGTACGGCGAAGATGCGGATTTGGCTCTATTTCGCGTCTCCAAGCAGTCCCGTGCCCTCGACCAGGACGCACGGCTGGAGGTTCACTTAGACGACGACTCCGACTGGCACAGCGTGCGGTACCAGACCCAGCGCTGCGCCTTTGCCGCACTGGAGGAGTCTGCCGACGAACCCGACCTGCACATACTTGAGGGGCATGCGTCCCATTTTAACCTCTACACACTTCTCCTGCACGAGAAGGGGGAGGAGGTGCGTCTGCAGGTCGTGCACCACACAAATTTTCTTCTACGGCGATGCGTGTTTCAGCTGCTCTGCCTGATCCGACCGCTGACCTGGGGCTAACTGCGGGGTCCGACGGGAACAACAGCAAAAAGAAAAAGGCGTATATATATATATATATGTGCCTGTGTGTGTGTGTAGCAAGATTCGGCATGAACATGTAGAGCAACGAGGACCCAAAGGAAGGACAAACTACGGCAGCAGGAAAACAAGAACATTGAAGGAAAGACCGAACAATAGCAGAATGGTATTCGTTGCGAGTTTCGGTGCTGGCGGTGGGAGGTGGGGGAGTGCGTTCTTGTTCTTCTGCTTGCCTCATTC
>NW_021704096.1:68504-81353 GCF_003719485.1 Trypanosoma conorhini | reverse complement strand
CTCTGCAGCGAACACTTCGGCGCCCGGTGCTGGTGGCTTTGGCTCTGCAGCGAACACTTCGGCGCCCGGTGCTGGTGGCTTTGGCTCTGCAGCGAACACTTCGGCGCCCGGTGCTGGTGGCTTTGGCTCTGCAGCGAACACTTCGGCGCCCGGTGCTGGTGGCTTTGGCTCTGCAGCGAACACTTCGGCGCCCGGTGCTGGTGGCTTTGGCTCTGCAGCGAACACTTCGGCGCCCGGTGCTGGTGGCTTTGGCGCGAGGGGCGCCTCCGCTAGCGTTCCTACCAGTGGCGGGGCGGGTGCTTTTGCTGGTTTTGGGTCATCAGCGGCGCAAACCGCAGGGATCCCCACGAATGCATCTGCCGCTGCTAATTCTTCCTCTACTGCCGCTGGCCCCTCCGGATTCGGGTTCGGTGGATCGACTGTAAAGGGGGAGAGTACCTCGAGCGGATGCGCCGCACCCAGCCGAGCGGCGGGCACTGTGGGCAATGCGGCTGCTGCTCTGACGAAGGAGGCTGCCGCGTGTGCGCGCAAGCCCGCTGCCGAGGAGCTGAAGGGAAAGTCGCTTTCCTCCATCTTGGCCCAGTTTGATAAGAAGTTTGCGAAGGATTACCGCGAGTTTCAGAAGCTCTCGCAGCATATGCTCCTCCGTGACCGTCAAATTATTGATCGTGGGAATGATATCTTGGCCTACATTTCCCATTTGGACAGTGCCCTCAGCACCGCGGAGGCGTCGAAGCAAAAGTTGGCGGAGCTGAAGAGCAAACAAGCGGCCATTGCCACGATGATGCAGCGTGTGGAGGATTCCGTTCAGCCCGTTTACGCCAAGGTGCAGCCAAGCTTCACAAAGTTAGACGAACAACGTGAGGCGACCTACACGTCGGTGATTAGCCTGTTTGACGAGGTAGAGGCGTTTAGGCTGCGGCTGTCGCAAAGCGTGGGCCAACACAATCGTTCCCTCCGGCAGCTGCGGGAGTGCGATGACCTGGAGAGAGTGGCGGGGCTCGTGGATTGCCAACTGAGCGCGCTAGAACAGTGCTCCTTGAAGGCGGAAGAGCTAGAGTCAGAGATTGACTTGCTTCTGGGAAAGGCTCCCTCTCTGTAGCCATAACGGTCCGACATGAAGCATGACGGCACACGTCTTTGATTGCATTCTCTCTTTTATGCTTCCGCTTAACTTGCCCCCCATTTGTCTTCTTGCAGGGCGTGAGGAGAGGCTTGGAGTGGCAACGCAGTGAGGGGCGGAGAGTAACATGCGTAGCTGTCGCTTTCCCTTTCTCCCTATATATATATATACTTGCGTGTGTGTGTGGGTGGCTGGCGCTCATGGAAGCGATGTGGGTCGTTGGGGGCCGCACTGGGCAACGTGAGTTTGGGTTGGAGGCCTCGGTGCGGTCAGTGAACTCGGGGCCTCTGCTGCCGGTGGGGGCGAGGGAATCGAAAGGAGAGTGTGTGCTGGGGAAAGGAATGAGGACGACGAACTGGCCGGGGCTTGCAGGCCAAACGCGGCGCGCCAGTGAAGGAAGCGCGTGCACAGAACTCTGAGGATTCAAGGAAGGGAGAAAAATGCGTACATATGCACACGTATACATTAAGAGGGAGTGGAAGAGAGGGCAGGAAAGGACGAGAAGAGAAGAGAAGAAAGGCAAGAGGGTAGGAGCAGAGGTGCGACAACAAGGACGGGGATACTTTAAGGCACTTGTTATTGAACGAATCCGCACGGCCCCCACCTCTTTTTTCTGCGGCCGCTGCTGCCGTTATTTTTGTAATTCGCTCCCCTTCAGACTCCCTCCCACGTCTGTTCCTCCTCTGCGTGGACGCTGTCACCTCCTGCGCCACGCCACTGCCCTCCTTCTTTGCGCCTCCTCCACGCCAGTTTCCTCCTCCGCGTGCTGTCGTTGGTTTCCCGCCCGGCTGGACGAGCGTGTGGAGAGAAAAAGAGCGAAAAAAGGAAAAAAAAAGAGCATCAGTGCGTGCTTTGGGGCCATCCAAGTTTGTACCTTGCAAAGACAAACAACAGCAATGAAGTTCCTTGCATTCGGCGCAGCCGCCTTCCTTGGCGCGGCACTTCAATCCTACGCCGCCACGCCTACCCGCGTGGCGCAGTGCGGAAAAGAAAGCGTGTTTGATACAAAATTTAAGCCGTTTGTGCTCGGTGAGGTGATTAACCTCGCGGAGGACGTCGCCGTCTTCCGCTTCCTCCTACCAAAGCCAGAAATGGAGTTTGACCTGCAACCATGCAGTACGCTGCAGGGTTGCTTTAAACAGGGCGCCAACATTGTAGACAGGCCTATGCGTTTCTACACCCCCATTACCCATAATGGGGCCAAGGGCTACTTTGACTTATTGGTCAAGAAACAGGTGAATGGCCGCTTTACAGAACATCTCTTCTCAATGGATGTCGGCGACAGCCTCCTCTTCCGTATTGTGCAGTACAAGCTAAAGTACAGGAAGAATGCGTGGGAGAAGGTTGGCATGATTGGTGGGGGTACTGGCCTATGCCCGCTGCTACAGTTTTTGAATGCCTCACTGGACACCCCCGGCGACACAACGCAACTCTCCTTGCTCTTCGCCAATAGATCTGAGAACAAAATTCTGCTCAAGGGCCTGATTGACAAGTTGGCTCGGGAAAACTCCCATCGCTTCAAGGTGCACTACGTCGTAGATGCACTGCACGACCCGGAATCCCCTTACACGGGCTTCGTTGGACACATCACGGAGGAACTGGTGCGGGAGACGATGCCGGAGCCCTCGCTGAAAAATCTACTGCTCGTGTGCGGCCCCGATGGGATGATGGCTCACATTGCTGGTTCGCCGCAGGCAGTGCTAAAGGCTATGAGCGGTGGTCTGGCGTACCAGCCGGCAGCGACAGTGCTGAACAACGTGGCGGATGTGGAGGGCATCCTCGGCAGGCTGGGCTACACAAAAGACATGGTGTACCGCTTCTAGGCGCAGCGCTCCAGCGACGAGGGCGGCACCGTGGCGCTTGGGTAACCCAAACGGTTTGTATGTGCATATAGGGATCATTGGCTGGGAAAAGGGGAGATGAAGGAAAGCAAAGGAGGAAAAAGAAAAAAGGCGGAAAAAAAGAAACGAAGGAAATATAGAACGAATGAACAAAAAAAAAGAATGAGTTGACGATTAGCATTCGAACGGAGGGATGCCTTTATTTTTGCTGCTACTGGTAATCGTTTCGTTTGCTTCAGCCTTGCGGTGTGTGGGAGAACAGCGTGCGTCCCACGTCTGGCCCCCGCTGCCGGTGGTGAATACGGGCATGACGGGGCCGTTGCGCGACGACGGCGGCGGCGGCGGCGCTGGCGGGTTCATATGCGATGCTTTCGCTCAAACCACCAGCTCTCCTCCGCAGGGGTCATATGTGGCCAGAAGCTCGTCCCACAACCCCCTGTTTCGCGAAACAGTTTTGGCGTGCGGCCTCTGCCGCCGGCGTTGGTGTGCAGCTCGGCGTGTGACGTTCGCGGAGGACGCGGAGCGACGGCGTGCGTTCCCAGACTTCCGGGCGAAGCACCAGGGCTGCAGTGGACACTGCTCTTATCACTGGAGAAAATAAAACGATAAGCGACGTCTCGGGGCCCTCGAGGTGGAGGAGGAGGAGGGGGCCGCTACATTTTTCCATCGTGACGCGGTCGCTTGAAGACGCTGCACCGGCCTCATTGCATGGGCCAGACAACGTTAAGAAATTGTATCGTCCAAGATTTAACTTGTGTGTTGCTTTGCTCTTCCACACCAGCAGCACAGGAACGACAACTTTCATCGGCCGTTTCTATTTTTGCCCCCCGCGGACCCACTCCCACTCGGTGTTCCGAAGGGGGCAGTCCTTCCGTCGCCTCCCTCTCCCATCTTTTTTGTTTTTGTTTTTGCTCCTGCTCTTTCCGTCATTGCCGATCTGCCGCTCATCCGGGAAGACGAAAGCAGAAGCAGGGGCGTGGGTCGTGGTTGCGTATTTATCAGTGCCTTTGCACGTACAGCGGCAGGGAGATATGTGCGTGCGGGCGCGTGTGCCTGTGCTTTGCGGAGTTGCGTGAGGAGGACAGGGAAGACTACAGCACGCACCAGGCAATAAAAAACAAACAGAAAAAAATGCGCGGCGGGTCGGGGAAGTCCGTGCGAAGGACGTCAAAATTCCCCGCGTGCTCGTGTGAGGGGCGGGGCAACGGAGGGCGGAACACAAAGTAACAAGGGACTTGTGCATTTTTGCATGCGTACGTAAATGAATGGCGTAGGCACGTGAGGCTGCGGTGTGAGAAGACATGTATTTAGTGAAGGGAAAGGAAAAAAAAAAGACGAAGGGAATAAAAACGGGGCGAAGAAAGTTGATGACAAAAAAAAAAAAGACCATGCTGCAATGGTGGACCCGATCACATTTTTTTTCTTAAAAAAATAACAATCCTTACTCTAGTTGTATTTTTTGTTTTGTTTTGCTTTTTTTTTCTGCTGGGGAGAGGGGGCGGCAAAGGGCAAAGCAATGCGATGTGCACATATAGCGAGTGATAGAGAGAGAGAGAGAGAGAGAGAGAAAGGGAGAGAGCTAGCAATAACGCAAGAGAGAGCTAGGGAGAGAGTGCAATAGAAGAATACCCTTTGCTTTGATTTTGTAGAGGCATGTGGAACGAATGTGCGACCAGATGCGGCCAGGGGAATAATGCTGCGTTTTGGCTAACCACACCACTTATTTTCCGCTTATTTTGTGTTTACAAATATAACGCGCTGGAGGGCTGCAAGTGCAGTTCTGTTTTCCCCAACTTAACCCCCCCCGCAGTCGCCTTTCCACGCGGCGGGGTATCCGGCGGTTGTGCGAGCCCCTACAGACTACCGTCTTGTGAGCTCCCAGGGAGCTCGGTTATAATAAATTGTGCTGCACGAATTTGTTTTTCCGTCGCTTCATGGGCGCGGGAGAAATCCACTCCCTACTTGGGTACTTTTGGGCGCACGGAATCAACACACAACCTCCCTTCCCATCCCTTGTCGGGCCCTTCCCACTTTTTCTCTGGGAATGTGTCCCACAACGCGTCGTACAGGCGCGCATTCTGCGGTGTCTGCACTTATTTCCGGTTTTGTTCCTCTATCCTCTGCTGGCGCCTTTTGGACTGGGTGGGGGAATGCGTGTTAGAAGCCACATGAGGCAGCAGGGGCCGGCATCACCGCGTGGTGGAGGAGCGGCTTCAGTGAGACGCCGCGGCTCTTCGCAGTCTCAGGAGAAACGCCAACCTCCGCCGGCGACGAGCCGTGTTTTCTTCTTCTACGCCTCTCTGGCAGGGTCGTTTGGGGCACTGTCCGCCGTGGCGGGAAAACTCGCCGTGGCGGAACGCAGCAGGAGGGCAATAATCGCCGTCGCCGCAGCGTTGCTTGCCTTGGTGAATGTACGCGACGAGAACGCGCGGTGGGTGGGCGCGGCGCTGCTTGGCATTCGGGGACTGTTATTAGCTGCAAATGTCTTTTTCACGGCGCAGATGTGGCGCTGGTACCTTAAGGCGCTGTCGTGCGGCCCCACACCGGTCTGCCAAATAGTGAACACCGGAATGAACTTCGCGGTGAGTGCCCTGCTTGGCTTCGTCGTCTTCCGCGAAGCGGTAACTGCGACGTGGGCGGTGGGCGCCCTTCTCGTTGCTGTCGGGCTTGCGGTGGTGGTGTCGGACGCAGGCGTCGCTGTGCAGTGAGGCGAGTAAGGGGCCTGCGGGAGTAAAAGAGGAGGAGTCGACGCCGTCGTTTCGCGGTGGTGTGTTTCCCCCCGCATGTGTGTGCGCCTGCCGCGAAAGCAGAGGCAGGCGACTGCCGAAACTCCCCCTCCCCCTCCTCTTACTTTTCCTTTTCCTTTTTTTTTCGGCTTCGTTTTCTGTCTCTCCTTTGCAACGGATGGCGTTGTCTCGTTCACTTCTTTGTTTTTTTTTGTTTCTTTTTTTCCCGCTCCTCGGGCCTGGGCGGTGCGGGAACGCTGCAGCCGCGAGGAAGCCCATAGACGAACGCACAGAGAGGTGGAGGAGAAGCAAAGATGCCGCGGAGCACTAGAGCGGCCTCCAGGTCGCGCTCCAAGACACCGCGCCGCGCCGCATCGATCACTGCTGGCGAGCGCGCAGCGCAGAAGCGGCTCGCTCCACTCAACCTGCCAACGGTGGGGTACGAGTGGGGCGGCCCCGTGGGCGCGCTATCCATGATAGTGTTCCTCCCGGCCCTTGTGCTCGGCCTAAACACACTGTGCGGGGAAAAGCAGTGCACGGTGGACGGCGTTTACACACTGCATACGGAACTCATGGATACCTTCAGGGCGTCTCTTTCTCAACTTCCCCTTGCACTTGGGATTGAGGCGGCGTGGCTGCTGCTACATGCACTGCTCTACGTGGCTCCGTTTGGAGCGCGGGTGAAGGGGACGAGGCTGCGTAACGGGGAAACCCTCGTGTACAACATGAATGCCGTGCATGTGTTCCTTCTGACTCATCTTGCTCTAGGCGCTCTTCACTACCAGGGCATTGTTCGCCTGGCGGGCCTGGCGGAGATGTTTGTGCCGCTCATGATCGCCTCAATTATAATCTCCATGGCTATGAGTGTTGTGCTCTACGTCGCATCCTTCCGGGCACCGACGGTGCTGCTTTCTGAGGGAGGCAACACGGGGAACCGTGTGTACGATTTTTGGATGGGGCGCGAACTAAACCCCCGAACCGGGTCGCTTGACTGGAAATTGATGTGCGAACTGCGCCCAGGCCTTATTGGGTGGAGTGTGTTGAATTGGGCCTTTGTCGCCAAGGCGGTGGAGGCCGGCACCTGCACCCCCAGCATCGTCATCATCGCCCTGCTGGAGTCGTTTTACGTCTTTGATGGGCTTTTGCTCGAGGCGGGCAACCTGACGATGATGGACATTGTGCACGACGGGTTTGGCTTCATGCTCTGCTTTGGCGACCTCACGTGGGTGCCGTTCACGTACACGCTCAAAACCAAGTTCTTGGCGTATCATCCTGTGAGACCGAGCAACGCATATGTGGCCTGCGTCTGCCTGCTCGCTGTGGCCGGCTACGTCATCTTCCGCGGTGCCAACTCGCAGAAGAGCAAGTTCCGTCAGAACCCGCGTGACAAGGCGGTGGCAAATCTAAAGGTGATGCGAACCTCACGCGGCAAGTCGCTCATCATCTCTGGCTATTGGGGCTTCTGTCGTCACCCCAACTACGTCGGGGACTGGCTGATGACGTTCTCCTGGTCTGCGCTGACGGGCACGGCGGCACTCTTGCCGTACTTCCAGCCGGTGTACTTCGCCGTTCTGCTCATTCACCGTCAACTGCGGGACGAGCGCCAAATGGCTGAAAAGTACGGTGCCGCGGACTGGAAAAAATTCTGCACTGCCGTTCGTTATCGTCTGATTCCGTATGTTTACTGATTCTGAGTTGGCAGGAGACGCCGGCCCACGGGCTGAGGCACACACGCGCTGCCGCAATGACGAGAGGAGCGTAAAGAAGCAAAAGAGAAGTGGAAGGCGGTGAATGAGAGGATAAGAGAAGAAGAAAAAAAAAACGGCACACTTTTGCCTGGTCAATTTATTTTTATTCTGCTTGGCTGGCCAATGGCAGGATTGCGGCGGTAACTCAAAGCACTCCGACGTTCACTTCCTCAATTTTCTTCCCTCTTTCTCTGTGTGTGTGTGTGTGTGCGTGAGCTGGCAAAGTGTCTGGAGAAATGGGGGGAATAGAGTTTTTGCTGTACTTCTTTTTTTATGATCTGTCTTACTGCCGCCTGTGTATCTACATGGGTTTTTCTATGTATCACGCTCTGGGCGCGCAACGGTCGCAGGCTTGTTTGTAACTTTCTGTCCGGGCAACACCAAGGCCCTTGCCCCGCTTGCTCCAGGAGGCCGCTGGAAATAAAACAGCAAACGCCCCTGAGCCCTGGGCCGATGTAAACAAATACATTTTCTGCATGCATTGAGGATGAGACCTTCTTTTGACCTCGCCCGTTTTTTTTTTTTTACGTTGCACCGGCTCTTTTTGGCCTCTCTAAGAAGAAGGGAGCGGGAGGAGGATGCCGTGGATTAGGCTGGAGGCGGCGAACGGTCTGAGGGTCATGGCGCCGTCGTTTAGCCCCCCGCCTCGCATGGAGGGAATCGACAAGTTGTTTGACTACCCTGTCCACGCACGCTCCTTTCACTGCTTCCGCAGCTGCACCGCGCCGGCGGCAAAGGGCGCCGACGGTGACGGCGGTCCTCGCCTCGAGGAGGAGGTGCTTGTGCTGCTGCAGCGCCAGCAGGTGGGCGGGAAGCTGGGCGAGGTGACCATCGCCGTGGGTGGCTCGGCCGCCTCGCGTGAGGCGTTGACGGTTGTACTCGATTCTGCCCTGGAGGCCGTTCGGCGCACAAACTACAGTGGCACACGCCTTATTTTTGACGCGCTCTGCACATCCGCGCATTCTGCCCTCACCGCGGACGATGAGGTGGTGGAGTACGATGGCCTGCCAGCGGCGCACGAGTCGCTCTGGGAAGAGCGACGCGTGAGTGATTGGCGTGGCTCAGACGAGGCGCCTTCCCAGAGGACGCGGCGTGCGGCGTCGCACCCCTCGCTATTTGCCCGGCGCAGGGCGCTGCTTTTCTTTGTGGCGCAGGACGCTGTTCCTGTCAGTCTCCTCTACTGTCGGGTGTCGGGCGTGAAGTCGCACGGGTGCGTCGCCAGCGTCGCCGGCACCCCCCAGCACATTCGCAGGGACCTTCAATCGCTTGAAACCGCCGCCGCGCGTGCTTGCAAGTGTCTTGTGGACGTCATTGACCGCACACTTGTGGCGGCCTTTGCGGTGAAGGAGAGTGCCGCGCAGCATCACTCGCTCTGGCGAGGGAAGTTTGATCAACTCCCATTTGTTGCAGTGTTTTCAATGGGCGGCCTCCTCTGCGCCTCGCCGTTGTTTTTTCAACTAACGGACCATTGCGATAGACTCTTGATGGCCGCGGTGGCGGTTGACCAGCTGTGTCGTTGGCCCACCGAGGCGCGCCCATCCGCCCCGGCTCCGCTGATGCACGTATGTGAGCTTTTGCTGAAGTGCGGGAAGGACGAGGTGGTGCTGCACCTCCTCTTCCTCGGCGTCGGCAACGCCGTGTGCTGCGTCTTTGCCTTCCGCACGGCGGGCGAGGGAATATTGTGGGATACCGCGCGGCTTCTGCAGTTTGTCAACGAGCACCTCAGGACGCCGCGGGCCGCACTCACGCTGGCCGCGGGGGCAGTCGGTGGCGGCGCGGAGGGCACGTGGAAGGAGGTGACGCGAGAGTTTGGCCCGCACCTGCTACTCTGCACGGCCTCGATTTACCCCACGCCGTGGTTTCACCGTCTACTGTACGAAATGAACCGACTGGAGGAGGAGACGCCCAAAACGGCCCTTCTGGGGAAAAATGGCACGCCCGGCAGCGCGGGTTTGCCACCGAGGCTGCAGGGCTCCTGCAGCTGCTTTCCGCTCTTTGGACGACATGAGACGAAGGCGGCGGCCTCCACGCCGTTCGTGTGGCACACAGACACCGTTGACCTCCCTCTAGATGTGGCGTGGTGTGTTGCCTCCAGCCACGTCGTCAAGGCAGAGGCAAGCGCCTGCAGTAAGGGCCGTGACTTGGGACATTACGCCCTCTTTTCGATTATCTCCAGCGGCACTGATAATACGCGGGAGACGGGACGCTACGGCGTCGGCTGGTTTCACCATTGCTGGCGCGGCACATTAAACCTCGGGAGCTGCTGCACTGATGACAACGACAGCAGCACCCACAGCCACTGCGCCCATGAGGCGGATCCAACGAAGTTTTTGCAGGGCTTTTCGTCTATTGGGGCGGGGCCGCGTGCGCCGGTTTTGTTTGAAGTGCGAGAGGGAGGGGGTGGGTTGTTTCACCGAAGTCCTCGGCTGGAGGCTCGCGCCGGAGACGACGCACCCGTGTTCGCGTCCCATATGCTGACCTTCCCGTACTCGTTGCTGTTTGAGGAGGATGGGGCTGAGGAAGCCCCACCGCCGGACGACGCCCAGGCGACGCCGCAGATGACGGCACTCTACACTATGGCGACCCACAAGGTAAAGGGCTTTGCGTGCGAGGCGGTGCTGCAGGAGATGCTGCTGATGGAAGGGGATTTGACCGGATGCGAGGAGGATTTGGTGGCGACGCTGCTGCGGCAGCGGCGAGCAAAGCCGAGCAACGAAGCTTTTCTCTCATGCCACGAGGCAGCACGCTGCGTCCTTGAGGACGTTTGGCGTGGCTCAACTGCATAGACGAGTGGTGGCACCGTGTGGGAGGGCGATGTGGTGGCGTCGTCCATAGACGGTGAAATTGAGTGCGGCGACGTTCTTGCCGTTAATGGAGCGAACACACACACACACACACACACACGCTATTATTATTATTATTATTATTTTGTTTTAAGTTATTGGACTTTGCTTTTGTCTCTTCTCTTTGGTGTATCTCTGCCTTGTGCCGCATCAAACCGCACAGGCGCGCACAAGCGCAGATTGCCGCACCTGAGGCGTACCAGTTAATGGAGGCAGCAGTCTGGGATGAGGAGCCGGCGGTGGTGCTTGACAATGGGAGCGGCAACATGAAGTGCGGCTTTGCTGGGGAGGAGATCCCGCGCTGCGTCTTCCCGAGCCTCATTGGAGTCCCCACGAGGGGCAGGAGCGAGAAACAGCGCGTGTACGTGGGAGACGAGGCCTTGCAGGAGAAGGGGCTGCGTTACTTTTACCCAATGGAACACGGCATCGTCTCCGACTGGGATCAGATGCAGCGCGTCTGGTGGCACGCGTATGAGCAGCTGCTTGTGCCGCCGGAGCGGCAGGCAGTGCTGCTGACGGAGGCGCCGCTGAACCCAATTGGCAACCGGGAAAAGATGGCGGAGGTGCTCTTCGAGTCCTTTGGCGTGCCGGCGCTTCATGTGCAAATTCAGGCGGTGCTCACGCTCTACTCCGCGGGCCGCACCGACGGACTCGTCCTGGACAGCGGCGACGGCGTAACGCATCTCGTGCCCGTATTTGAAGGACAGACGATGCCGCAATCGGTGCGCCGGCTGGAACTCGCTGGCCGTGACCTGACGGAGTGGATGATGGAGCTGCTCAGCGACGAGCTTGGCCGCCCCTTCACGACCTCCGCCGACCGCGAGGTGGCACGGCGAGTGAAGGAGCGTCTCTGCTACATATCCTTCTCCTTTGACGAGGAGCTGCGGGCGGCGGAAGAAGAGGGCGAGAGCAAAGGCGAACCCTTCACACTGCCAGATGGTGAGCTGATTCACGTTGGCCGAGCGCGGTTCTGCTGCCCTGAGATTCTCTTCAACCCGACACTGGCAGAGAAGCCGTATGATGGCATTCCATGCGCCGTCATGAATTGTGTCCACTCCTGCCCCATCGATCTGCGCCGCCGGCTGCTTGGCAGTGTCGTTTTGTCCGGCGGCAACACGATGTTTAAGGGGATGCGGCAGCGCCTGCAGTCAGAGCTGGCAGAACTGGCAAACAAGCGTGTGGCGGAGGACATCCGTGTGGTGGCGGCGAATGAGCGAAAGTTTAGTGTGTGGATCGGCGCCGCAATTCTCGCCAGCTTGACCTCCTTCGCCTCGGAGTGGGTCACGAGGGCGGAGTACGACGAGCACGGGGCCGCCGTTCTCCATAAGCGGTGCGACTCCCTCACCTTCGTGTCCAAGTAGCTCGCATGCTTCTTCATATCGCATTCTGTTTCATTTTGCTTCCTGTTCTGCATAGTCAGTGTCTATCGTTGTTTCAGCGCCCTACTCTGGCGCGTCGCCCGCCTGTGTTTTGCTACTGGGATGCACCTGCGAGTCGTTTTGCTCCCTTGGGGGGGGGGGGCGTCCCCCACATACTTTTTTTTTCTGCTTCTGTGGCTGCTTGCGGCTGCGGCTGCGGCTGCCTTTCCGCCGTGAGCTGCCGGCAGGAAGGAAGGAAGCAGCACCGCGTGTGGCGCGATGCGGGGCTCCTCCCCGGCTCCGTCCTGCGACTCCGCGGAGAACATCTACAACCTGCTGTGCGCCGTGCAGGCGCAGGCAAACGCGGACGAGGAGGAGGTGAAGGCGCGGCGCCTGCGTATCACCAACTATGAAAGCGAGACGGAACGGGTGCGGGAAGAGGTCCGCGGCCTCTCGGAGCAGCAGGCGAAGGCGTGCGAGGAGGTGAACGGGCAACGGCTGCGCGTGGAGGAGCAGAGGCTGCGCCACGCAGGGGCGGCGGAGCTCCTCGACCGCACGAAGCAGGAGGTGGCGGAGGTGGTGGGGGCGCTCTTCGCGTGTGAAGTGCCGCTGCACTCGGCGGCGGCGGCAGCGGCGGCAGAGAAGAAGGAGCCGCCGCAGGAGCTTCTGCCCCCAGCGGTGCTGCGCGGCGCCATGGCGAGCCTGAAGCAAAAAATAAATGTGGCAACGGAGCGGCAGCGGCGGCGCGGCGCAGAAGCGCGGTGCACCTTTTCCACGGCGGACGCAAACGGCGATGACACGGGCCATCCCTTCACGGTGCGCTTCCGCCGTGAGTCGGTGCCGGTCGCGGCGCCGTCGCCGTTCCCCGCCAACGACGCAGCCGTCGGTGCCGAACTCACAGGCGAAGGGGAAACTTCATTTCTCTCGATGCGTCCGCGGCGAAAGTTCGTCACATTTAACGACGCGCAGCTGGAGGTGCACGCAGAGAAGCCTGCGCCCTCGTCCCCGGACGCCGCTGCGCTGCCGCGGGCCCACGTTGCGGCGTCGGAGGCGAAGGAGGAACCGGCCGCCGCCGCCTCTTGCGGTGTGCTGAACATGAGACGCACCCCGCGACGGACGATGTGGAAAAAGGAGCCCCGCCACACAACTAAGCCATAGCTGCCTCCGCATAAATCCCCAACATCGAGGCATGCGCGCGCACTTCAACTGG
>NW_021704096.1:62840-68479 GCF_003719485.1 Trypanosoma conorhini | reverse complement strand
CGCAAGAGGCGAATTCGGCGGACGCAAACGGCGATGACACGGGCCATCCCTTCACGGTGCGCTTCCGCCGTGAGTCGGTGCCGGTCGCGGCGCCGTCGCCGTTCCCCGCCAACGACGCAGCCGTCGGTGCCGAACTCACCGGCGAAGGGGAAACTTCATTTCTCTCGATGCGCCCGCGGCGAAAGTTCGTCACATTTAACGACGCGCAGCTGGAGGTGCACGCAGAGAAGCCTGCGCCCTCGTCCCCGGACGCCGCTGCGCTGCCGCGGGCCCACGTTGCGGCGTCGGAGGCGAAGGAGGAACCGGCCGCCGCCGCCTCTTGCGGTGTGCTGAACATGAGACGCACCCCGCGACGGACGATGTGGAAAAGGAGCCCCGCCCACACAACTAAGCCATAGCTGCCTCCGCATAATACCCACATCGAGGCATGCGCGCGCACTTCAACTGGATTCCTCTCGTTTTTTTTGTTTGTTTGTTTCTTTCCTTCTCTTACATGCAGCTTTTAGAGATAAACAGATGCAGTTCCCATTGGACGTTTCTTTTTTTTTTACTTTATTTTTATTTATTTATTTTTTTCACACACACGCAAACGCACACGCAATTGCTCTTTTGTTTGTTTATTTATTTTTTTGCTGTTGTTATTGTTTTTTTTTCTCTTCATTTTCTTCACCTCCGTCCGCGTCCGATGGCTAAACAAAAATGTGTGTATATATATATATTTTTCTTTATGCTCTTTGCTTTTACTGTGGGGTTTATTCTTTCCGTGGCTGCTGCTTCTCTCTCTCTGTGTGCCTCTGCGCCGCTGCCTTACGTGTGTATATGTATATATGTATTTGCTCGTTTCCCTCATGTTGCCTCGTCCACGACACACACACACACACACACACGCCCGTGTGCCTCTTTTTTCCGTGCGCCACGTGAAGCGCGAGGAACGGGAAAGGCGGGCTCCTCACGGCGGCGAGGCACCCGGCGTTGATTCCCGCAGCGAAAGGAAGGAACGGCGGCGGAGTAGAGAAGCAGACTAAAAATAACCCCAACTAGGGCGACGACGACAACAACAGCAACGAGTGGGAGGAGCCAATTGGTGCGTAGATGAACGAGGATACGGCTGTGGCCGTTCAGCCACGCATCAATGGCCTTCTCGCTTCCTCCCCGCCTGCATCGCATCTGCATTGCTGCACGTTTCCAATAGAACAACAGCCGGTAGTGCCCTTCAGGAGCTGGTACGCCTCGAACTACTGCAACGAGGAGCATTTATCCGTGCTACTGCGGTTGCAACGGTGCTTCCCTTCACTTCAGCGTGCGATCACAATTTATTTTAATGTTTGGAGTTGCACTGGTGAGACGGAGTTTTACACGGCCTTCTTCCCCACGATGGCGTGGCTGGGTTTGTGGCCCGAGGTGCTGGATATGGCGGTGCTCATGTGTCTGAGTCAATATATAACCGGGACACTAAAGGACGCGGCAGGGTGCCCGCGGCCGCCATGCCCACCAGTAGAGCTTCGCGGACGGGCGAATGCCTCCAAGGAGTACGGCTACCCAAGCACCCACGCTTCTCACAGTCTCCTCTTCTCGTATTCGGTGTACCCTTTTTTGATCCGTCTTTTCCCCAACCATCCCGTGGCCTGCGTGGTGGCCTGCATCGTGTTCGCCGTCAATGTTAGTTTCTCACGCTTGTTTCTTGGAATGCACTGGCCTGCAGATATGGTGGCGGGGTTTGGCTTGGCTGGGTTGATTCTCGTGTCGCACGCTGCCTTCTTGCGGTCTTGGGTTCTGACGATCGCCTCGCTGGCCACGGTGGAGGTGTGGCACTACATGCTGGCCCTTCTCGTCGTGCAAGTGCTGGCCGTGTCCCACGCCGCCCCGCGCGAATTTTGCCCGTGCTACTTGGACAGCCTGCGCTTCCTCGGCGCCGCGCTGGGCGCTCTCTTTGGTGGCTGGGCGTTTTACTCGCAGTACGGCACTTACACCGCCCGAACACCGCCGGCTGACTTATGCGGGACGCTTCTATCGTGGGAATTTTTGCTGCAATACATCTGCTGCTTCTTCGTGCTTGTGCTTGGGAAGACGATAACCTCGTTTGTCGCCACTCCGCTCCTTCGCTGGTTCTTTAGCTCCGTTTCTCGGAGAGCCGCGCCGAGTCGTCCGTGGCTGTGGCGACGAGTGCGCGCCGCGCTGTCGGACGCCGTGCGCCGTGCGTACTGGATCCCCCTCTGCGAGGGGCCGGCCGCGGGAGCCGCGCAGCAGCAGCAGCGGAAGCCGACGCCAACCGCCGACGCTGCGTGCCTGCCGGGGTGCGCGGGGTCGTCGGTGGAGGTCCTGCTGCCGCGCACGTGCGACGAGGACGCGGCGCCGCGCGACCCCGTCCAGATGTGGTCCCCGCGCACGCATGGACACTGGTGGCTGTGGGAGGCGCACCGTTGCACCGTCGCCTACTTCGCGGTCGGTTTCATGATCATGTACGTCTGCCCGGTTATTCTGCGTGTCTGCTTCCGTGTGAGTTAAGGGGGCCGCTGCGGTGGCGGCCGCGCCGGCAGGCGTGGGGGGCAACAGCCACAGCCAGAGCTCCCGGCGGGAGGGACGCAGGCGGGGCGGAGGTGCCCGCCACGTCGCTCGCGCGACGAATGAGGGGCAGACACGCGGAAGGAAAACGTGCGTCCTCCCGGTTGTTGTTGTTGCCGCCGCCGCCACCCGCCACCCGCCACCCGCTGCCCGCTGCGAGAGGGAGCGAGGGGGGAAGAGCAAAACGAAATAAAAAGAAACATTGGGTGACAACAGGAAGTAAACACACATGCAGGCGCTTGAAACAATATCAAAGGCAAACTGGCTTTGAGGCAAAAAAGCAAAAAAGCAAAAAAAAAAAAAAGTACGTTGTGGAACGCACTAAAATGATCTGAATAGGGCGGGGACGGCGGTCGGGCCGTTTTGCAAAAGGAAGATGCGTTGCATGTAGTCATAAGGTAGTGCCACCAAGTATATTTTTATTTGCGTGTTTCTTTGCGAATACTTGTATTCCGCTGCCTTGCCGCTTCTTCCTCTTTTAGCTGCCTCCTGCTGCGTCTCGGCGACTACTCGCTGCCAGGGCCCGCGGAGAGAGCACGTGACAGTTTTCCCCACCAACACCGCGCCCGCCGCCTCGCTGCGCGTTTAGGCGGGCTCCGCGTGCAGAGAACTTCCCGCGAAGGGCACAGGACGCGCTTGCGACGGCGCCATGGCGTTTCGCTTCACTCCGCCCGCGCTCGGCTCCCGGGCGAAGGGCTACGAGAACCGTGTGATGGTCTACGCCCACCGCCGCCACCGCGCACGCTATCGACCGCCCAAGCTCCCCCACGCCCGCTCGCCGCTGGCGAACAAGTCCCCGGAGGAGTACGGCAACACTTGGGACCCGCGAACGGGGATGGAGTGGTACTCGCGGCTGCGGCACCGCGGCGCCTACCGTCACTGGCCGTGGGCGCGCTGGAACGATGACCCTGTGCGCCACCACCGCGAGGGGCCGCCCAACCGGACCTTTTCTTGCCTCTCACACGGCTCGAACGACGGTGTGCCGCTGTGGAACTACTACGCGGAGGTGGGGCAGGAGTACAACACCCCAAGCCACTTCCCGCTGCATTACATGACTCCTTTCATTCATCAGTACACGGGGAAGGTCTGGTCGAAGCATGACATCGAGCGCCACCTGAGGCTTATTGAGGAGCGGACAGGACTGATGTCCATTCAGGAGGTGCACGATAACCTGCCACGGCTGCAGGACTGGGGCGAGGTGGAGATGGGCGCGGTGCCTCATGGCCTTCTTCAGCATGTTGAGATGCTAGCACACGAAATCGTCTTGCAGAACCAAAAAAAGACCTTTAGGAAGAAACTGCATGAAAATGGTGTGTTGCGGACCTCCACGATGGAGCGGTACTATGCCCTGCCACACCTACGCTTGGGCCCTGCCATGCCAACGACGCTTGAGCAGCCGTCGGGAGCGTTCCCGTGGGGCAAGTACACCTACATGCTTGGGGGGACAAAGATTCATCCGCTCCACAGGCCAGATGGTTTTTTCAAGGATAATATGTACCCGGCCTAGGCAACAACAACAAAAGAGACTGAATACATTCAGGCTTTTACTTCTACACATGAGTGTGCTCCTTTCTCTCTTGTTTTGGAGTAGGAACTGATGCCAGCAGTATACATACACACACACATATATATATATATATATATATATAGCGAGAGAGAAGAATTTGTTTTGAATATCTTTGCCTGAACCTCGCAGTTTTTTTTCTTTCTTTTACTTCGTTTTACTGGGCCTGCGTTGTGTCACGCTGAGAAGAGAAGGGATACACAGTTAATAAACGTGTGAGGAGAAATCCCTCCGTTCCTTGAACTGCTGAGGCTGCGACGGTACCTTTCACGGGTTGGCCGTTGAGATTCTCTTGCTTCTGCTGGGTTCGCTCTTCGCGCGGCGCCGCGAGGCAAACAAATGTCACTGTGGGACTTTTTCAGCGACGTGCAGGCGACGGTTCGTCAGGCAATTGCCCCACGCGGGGAGAGCGCCGCTGGGGAGCCGCGGCCCCACGACCCGCGGGAGCAGCCACTTCTCTCCGGCGTCACGGGCATTGGCGATCGGCTGAGCGGCTGGTGGGGCACAGTCAACAAGACGGCGACAACACTCCTGCAGAATGCGTTGGGGGCATCCGGCAGTGAGGCAGACGATGAACCTCCCCCGCTTCTACTGCGGCTCACTCCCCAGCAGCGCGCGGCGTTACCCCTTGACGAGCTCATCCGCGGCGTCAGTGAGGCGGTAAGTCTTATCGCCATCCGGTCCGACGGGGCACACAAGGAGGCCCGCTTCCTTTTGAGCCTCAGTTTGGAGGAGCAGGTCGCGCACACCAGCGACTTCCTCAGCTGTTACCATTGGTGGGAGCGACTGGTTAACAGGCGTCTCGCCATGTGCCAAGAGATTCTTCAGGACTGCCGATGTCCTCCTGACTGTGACGACGCCCACACAATACGTTTGCTGTCCCAACGAATTCACGCTATACGAGACAAATGCGCACGCGACATGGCAGCAATTGCCTCCAGGGGATGCCTCTTGCGTGACGAGAGGTACGATGTTCTTGACAAACCCCTGACTACTGAGAAATTAAATCCGCATGAAGGAGACCAAGACCAAAAAACCACGTCTATCTTCCCCACAGACAGCATAGCTAGGCGACAACAAAGCAGAGACCTCGGCGGTAATGATGTGTTGCAAAACGCAACTTCTGATAAACAGCAAGAGGCGGAAAACAAACAAAAGGAGGGAGTGAGCAACACGCTGGATGGCCCTCACACAGAAGAGGCACGTCGCAAAGCTGAGGCAGAAGAGGCACTTCGCCTGGCTGAGGAGGCAGAAGAGGCACGTCGCCTGGCTGAGGAGGCAGAGGAGGCACGTCGCCTGGCTGAGGAGGCAGAGGAGGCACGTCGCCTGGCTGAGGAGGCAGAGGAGGCACGTCGCCTGGCTGAGGAGGCAGAGGAGGCACGTCGCCTGGCTGAGGAGGCAGAGGAGGCACGTCGCCTGGCTGAGGAGGCAGAGGAGGCACGTCGCCTGGCTGAGGAGGCAGAGAGGCACGTCGCTGGCTGAGGAGCAGAGGAGGCACGTCGCCTGGCTGAGG
>NW_021704096.1:59795-62074 GCF_003719485.1 Trypanosoma conorhini | reverse complement strand
AGCCGCTGCTGGACGAGACGCTGCAGGTGGATTTCCAGCGGCGGAAGTTGACTGTGTCGTACGTGGCAAGCGTGGTGTCGGCCAAGTCCACCACGCTGCGGCGCAAGAAGCAACTTTTGCTGCACCTCTGCAAGACCGTCAAGGCGGAGGAGTGCACTTACAAGGTGAAGGAGTCGAGTGGCCAGGTTGTCCTGCGGCTTGTGAAGGAGAAGCCCGCGACGTGGCTGGAGTTGGTCAACAAGAACGCAGCTTCGGGCAGTGACAGCGACAAGGACTCCGAGGCGGCGGAAGGGAGCGGGCTCGTGCAGGATGATGACCTTGAGTGAAGTGAAGCTCGTCAAACTTCGTGGCCTCAAGTATATTCCTCCGCAGGGCGGCAGCGATGCCGCACATGCGCACGGATCATAATACCATTACTATTATTATTACTATTACTATTATTATTACTATTATTATTATTAATGTTATTCACGCTGAAAATGCCCAATTATAGCTAACTCATATATTTCTCTGTTGGCGATTCGATGGGAACCGCCAGCCGCCCATTCTTCATCTGCTGCACATCCTTGCGATGGCAGCGGCGCCACCGTCACACTCCACTATTTTTTTTTCCTCGTTTGCTTTGCTTTCTTTTCTGGCCTCCTCTTCCGGATTCAGCGTGTACAGTTTGATGCTGAAGGCGCCCGCACATTCTCCTTTTGCGTTCATGGGCGGGGTTGGCTGACGGTAGCAGTACCCGCCGCAGGGCTGGCAAGCCGGGCGGCTTTCGTAAAGGCGAGTGCCAATTCTCGCGCAAAAGCAAACGGGGAGGAGGAGGACGGGCCTCCTTTTTTTTTGCGCGTGGGGATGGGCGGCAAGTGAGGATGCAGGCGCACATCCCACAGAAGGAGCCAAAAAACCTTTAACGAAGGCTGCAGCGTTTTATTTGGTTTCATTGTGCGCTTTCACAGCGTTGTGCTGTCGTTTTTGCCGTGGCCGTGCCTCCCACGCGTGTCCGCGGGAGGTGCGGGGAGGACCTGACGCTCAGATTTCTTGCTTGGATGGGTGGGTGGGTGGGGGCACGCGGTGGGGAGTCTGCGGGGTGCAGACGCCACTCTCTCTTTCTGTGCCTGTGTGAAGTTCTCTCCGAGCATTGGAGGGAGGCTATGTTTTCTTTTTTTTTCGTACATTCCTTAGGCGTGCTGCACCAGGGGTTTTGGTGGAGGGGAGCAAAACTTCCTTTTAGGTCTCTCACGCCTTTGTAATATTTTTCTTCACATACAACACGCAAGACGCTTCCAAGCTTCGCCCGTGCACATGCTGCGCTGCTCGCCGAAGCAGTGCCCATGCATGGCGCCAGGCCTCTCTTCGCTGCTGCGGCGACGCGGCTTCGTGCCACACTGCCGCGGCCCTGCCTCCCTCCGCTGGCGCTGCACGGCCCGCGCCACAGGCGGCAGGGGCGAGGACGAAAGCGGTGGCGGTGCGGCTGGGGGTGGGGTGCCCAAGGCCCCATCCATCATTTTCTTCGGCGGGGATATCGTTTCTCTGGTGGCTCTCAAAATGTTGCGCGAGCGGCTTGAATGTATTCAGGGGACAGAAGCTGTTGCCGCCCCGGCTGAAGGACCGCTGCACGCCAGCCAGCCGCAACTGGCAAAGACGGCTGAGGGCAAACAACAGTTAGTCGTTGTGTGTCCCTTTTTGCCTGCTGATCCCGGTGCCATTTCGCAACGCCACCGCCGACAGTACCCTGTGGCCCGCTACTGCGTTCAGCACGGCATCCCGCTGATACCAGTGGACCACCCAACCTCGATGGCACAGAGTACGACGCTGCAGTATCTTCTTCGCCCCTGGCGGGCAGGCGGGCGGAGCAGCAGTGGGGCGGGGATCCGGCTGCTGGGAGAGGAGTGGGAGGATCATTACATCTTGGGTCAGCCATTGGAGGCGTTTGATGTGGCCGTGGTGGTGTCCTTTCGGTACTTTATTCCAAAAAAACTGTTGAGGCGGCTGCCCCACACCGTCAACCTCCACCCATCGCTGCTGCCGCGTTATAGAGGTGCGAGTCCCATTTTTGCCCCGCTCCTCCGCTGCGATGACGTTGGCGGGGCGAGTGTCATCAAGCTGCTGCCGGAGCAGCGGCTGATGGACTCCGGGGACGTGCTCTGGCAGCAGTCGATGCCCATCCCACACGACATGAGCATCCGTGAGTATCTTCCCCGTGTGACAAGCTTGGGGGCGACGGGGCTGTGCGAGTGCATTTTTGGTGCCGTGCCTTCTGCCCGGGCACCGGCGCAGGACTGGGG
>NW_021704096.1:52983-59770 GCF_003719485.1 Trypanosoma conorhini | reverse complement strand
CGGGGATCCGGCTGCTGGGAGAGGAGTGGGAGGATCATTACATCTTGGGTCAGCCATTGGAGGCGTTTGATGTGGCCGTGGTGGTGTCCTTTCGGTACTTTATTCCAAAAAAACTGTTGAGGCGGCTGCCCCACACCGTCAACCTCCACCCATCGCTGCTGCCGCGTTATAGAGGTGCGAGTCCCATTTTTGCCCCGCTCCTCCGCTGCGATGACGTTGGCGGGGCGAGTGTCATCAAGCTGCTGCCGGAGCAGCGGCTGATGGACTCCGGGGACGTGCTCTGGCAGCAGTCGATGCCCATCCCACACGACATGAGCATCCGTGAGTATCTTCCCCGTGTGACAAGCTTGGGGGCGACGGGGCTGTGCGAGTGCATTTTTGGTGCCGTGCCTTCTGCCCGGGCACCGGCACAGGACTGGGGCGATGCGGAGGACGCCAACGATGCGGAGGACGCCAACGATGCGGTGGCGGATGCCGCGGTGTCTCCTACTTGCGACTGGCCCCGCACCTTCGACGCCCGCTGGGCCTCCGCGTGGCCGCAGAGTTACGACGTGCACTTCACAAAGGACCCCTACCACGCCCCCCTGCTCCCCAGGGACAGGGCAGTCATCCGCTGGCGCAGCATGACCGCCGAGGAGGCGTACGGCACGTGGCGGGCCTTTGTGGGCGGGGAGTACTACAACCCAACTGTCAACGCCACACTCGACAAGGGTGCAACACCGGTGCGGGAGCAGCTTCTGCGGCGGTTGCTGGATCGGGCGGCACGCGAGATAAAGAAACTCTCTCATCATCGGCGGTGCGAGGATGAGACGGCACAGCTGGGCGGAAGTGAGGTGAAGGCCAGTGAGGAGGGGGCCGGTGGGACGAAGGAGGCGACAGTGGCAGAGTTGCCCTCGACGATGGAGCCCCACCACAAACACCTCCATCGACATCTTCTTGTCAGTTGCACCTTCACAGACGCTGTGCACCCGAGAGACGTCCCCAGTGCCGTTTTGCGGGAGCTGCACCAGCTGGAGAGAGGAGAGGTTACCGTAGTAACGCGCAGCGCCTATCAAGAGTACCAACACCAGCAGCAGCAGCATCAGCATCATAGCATGGAAGTTTATATTGAACCTGGCAGTGCATATTTCCCAAGGTCAGTGGAGGAAATGTGTGCGGTGAAATGTCGCGAGGGATGGTTCGTGTGGCAGGCCGCGGCTTTGAAAGGGTCGACTTCACAGCCAGCGGATTTACTTCGGAAGGGCATGGCAATGAAAACGGGTTTACTGTATGCTGGTCTATTTGTGGAGAATAGTACTGAAGCGCGGGAGTCCCCTGCCGTGTAAGCCTAACGATACATGCGACGGTTTGAATTGCAGCTTCCTATGAGACGCATTGCGCGGTGGCGTTTGTGGCCGTCGTGCACGTTGGGTGTTTTGGTGCTTTTTTTGTTGTTGGAGGAGCGTGAACGGTCTAATTCTTTTTTTTTTTGTGTGTGTGGTGCCTATTTCTGCATCTGCTGCTGGGGCCCTCTGTGCCCACTCTCTCCTCCTCCTCCACGTCCTCTCGCCGCAGGAGGAGGCGAAGGCAGCGCTAAGTAATGGGTATTAAAGGGCGAAGGAAGCGGCTCCGTGCGCGGGAGCTGAGGACGGACGCCGAAGACGCTCAGTGCGACGCGCGGCGGGCTGTGGGCCGCCCCTGCGGCGACGCCGACGGCGACGAGGAGGCTGTTGTGATGGCTGGCGGGCCCCTGCGGCCCCGCACGGATGCCCACGGTCTGTCGTGCATGAAGAAAACTGACTTCTTCAACATGCAGGACATGGACTACCTGGACCGCATTGCGGAGGAGCACGCAAATCGCCGCACTAGCCACATCCGCAAGAGGGGGCGGGAGGTGGACGTTGACGCCGCCATGGCCCAGACAGAGGAATTGCTGCAGCACCACTACGGCAGCGAGGATGCCATTCAAGCCCTGCTCAATCGGCCCAGCCGCGCTGAAGCAAAAGAAAAGGAGGAAGGATTGCTTGAGCGGCGGCGAAGTGTGGGCAAAGGCCCACGCTTTGGGCACCCCCTCATTGGCATCGATTCGCATGTCGTGCAGGGACTCGAGGCGGAGGGCTTCTACCGCATGACGACTATTCAACAGCGCGTTGTCCCGTATGCCCTGCAGGGCTACGACCTCCTTGGACAGGCGAAGACGGGTTCTGGAAAGACGCTTGCCTTCTGTGTTCCTCTTCTGCACGCCACTCTCAGCCTCGTCCACAGGCGACCAAGCGCGACGTATAGTCTGCTGCTTGCCCCCACAAAGGAATTGTGCGTGCAGACGCATGATGTTTTGAGGTCCATTTGTCAGCACATTCCCAATGAGGTTGCGGCGTTCTCCGTGCAGCTTATTACGGGCGGGACGAAAGTGACCGAAGAGCGCCGGCTATTGGTGGCGGGTGCCTCCATCGTTGTGGGCACGCCGGGTCGCGTGCACGATCACGTGCAGCACTGCACCCACTGGGATCTCGGGCGGCTGCGCTTCCTCGTCCTTGATGAGGCCGACCGCATGCTGGCGGACGGGTTTCAAAAGGACCTTGACGCGATTGTGCAGCGCCTGCCGCAGTCTCGGCAAACATTTCTCTTCTCCGCAACCAACTCCAAGTCCGTGCGGGACCTCGCACGGCTGTCGCTCTCCCGCACCCCACTTTTTATTGCGACCACCGGCACTGCCCCATCCCTGGTGCAGACGGAGGCGCGCGACGGCAGAACCGACGCCGTGGCGAAGGCGCCCGTTGAGTTGCCGCCGTACAGCTCCTACGCAGATCCGCTTAGCGATGACGAGGCGGACGCCTCAAGGGAGTCGAGTGCGACGCCGCACCGCACGGAGGGAGACGCGGAGCCAATCCCAAGCACGCTGCGTCAGTTCTGCCACGTCACGCCCGTTGACAAGCGGTTGATTTGCCTCTACGTCTTTGTGAAGCGCGTTGCCCGCACCTCAAAGGCGATGGTCTTCTGCTCCACTGTCGCCAGCACAACGTTCCATTTCCAAATGATGGGTTCTGTTGGGTTCCACAACGAGGTGATGATGCTTCATGGTCACATGAAGCACCGTCAACGTGTGACTGCGTTTAGCGTCTTCAACGAATGGAAGACAGGCGTGCTCTTCTGCACAGACGTGGCTGCCCGCGGCCTCGACATCCCAGACGTGGAGTGGATTTTGCAGTACGACCCGCCACTTGACCCCACCGAGTACATCCACCGCATCGGACGAACCGCACGTGCCGGGAATGTCGGCAACGCCCTCCTCTTCCTCGCGCCGGAGGAGGTGGGTTTTGTCCGCTACCTCTCCAAGTTTGGCATCACGCTGGAGAAGTACCCGATGCCGCAGCGGCTGCCGGCTATCCAGATGAAGTTGGAGCACGTCCTGCAGCTGGACCCCATCGTCGCGAAGAGTGCCGTGAGTGCGTACCGGGCGCACGTCGGTGCGTACCAGAACCACCTGCTGAGGGAAACCTTCAGCATCCGGCGACTAAACCTGGCGGAGCTCGCCCAGAGTTTCGCCCTCACTTCGGCACCGGGCGTCTCACTGCCGAAAAACGCGGAGGAGGGGAAGCGGCAGGAGTACGTCAAGGGCAAACTCAGGTCGCTGAATCGACGTCGGCATGAGGCGAAGAAATACTACGAGGCACAGAAAACGAAGCTTCACTGGACGCCCGACGGCCAGTTTGTTGGCGCCGTTCCACCAAAGTTTTAATGGACTCTCGTAGGCTCCCTCTGCTCCTTAACGTGTTCGGCTAATGAGGCCGGGGTGGGATGCCGGGCCACCTCGCCTCCGCTCCTTTTTTGATATACAGTGCACGCTATTGCCCGCCACTCTTGCCGTGGGCACGCGTGCTCTCCCGCACACGGTGCCCCCTCCTCCTCACTGGGCTCGGCAGGGGGAGGGGGTGCAGGCCGTTGTTGTGCTCCTTCTACCCGAGAACGGTCAAACCGCCTTGTTTCTTCCGCTTTCTTTGTTTTTGCGTCGTCGTTTCTCGCGTGTGGCGCAGCGCCGTTAAAAGTGGGCGCACGTGACGCACGATTTATGGTGCTTGTCCCTGCCGGGGCAATGCCCCCTACGCCGCGGCGCGGTTTTGGCGTGGGCCCCGATGACCTCCACCTCCCCGTCGAGTTTTTGGACGCCGCCCACCCGTTTCCTCCCGCACCGCGGCAGGACGACGGGCCGTACCAGCCTCCAGCCATCGACCGCCTGTACTCAGGGAGTCTCACAGTTACACGTACGCGGATTGTCATTTCCCTCCTCCCCGACGAGCACGATGGCCGTGGACGTGGGCCGACGCCCTGCGCCGAAGCGGGGGCACGTGAGGCGGTTGTCTTCAGTGACGTCGTCGAGGCGGTGACTGGGCTTGTCCGTTGGGTCTCCGCCACCTCGCGCCGCACGCTCTGGTACTCGCTGGAGCTGCTTGGCGGCGCCCACTGTGTCGTCTTCAGGCCCGACGGGACACGGGTTGCGCCGCCCCACGGCAGCGAGGGCGCGCACACGGAGGCGGGGACGGCGGAGGCTCTCCCGCCGTGGGTGCGCCGCGTCGCGGCCGCCACCGGGCAGCCCGTTGAAGTGGGCCTCTGGCCGGGCGGCGAAGGCGGTAGTGCCAATGATTTTGACGGCCTGCCACGCTCCACCTTTGCCTGGGGGCCGCTGCAGAAGCTGGGCGCTACGGGGCGAGAGGGCGGCTCCCGAAGTGTTGAGGAGACAACGATGGGCCCCGATGGGGTGGGGTGGGAGAGGCAGCGGCATGACTGCCTGTATGAGGCGCTCTCTGCTCATGTTTCCCTCATGCGTGAGGAGCATCTGGACAGGGAGGACATCCTGCTGCGCTGGGCAGCGCCACTCGTACGTCTGGCACTCTCGCCATTCCTGTCGACGGCCGAGGCAAAGGCGCGAGTGGGAACGAATATCGCACAAACGTCCCTGAGCCTGCGCGGCGCGCCGGCGTCGGCGGAGACGGAGGTGCGTGATGAAGGTGGCATCAGCATCGCGGACGAAGTGGTGCAGCTGCTGGCGGAGGAGGAGGCAGTGGCACGGATGAAGTTTGAAAAGTACGCAGTCGCCGTGCGGAAAGGCGGCTCTGGGAGCCAAACCTCCGCGGCTTACTGAGGAGCAGCGGCAAGATACATTTCACGTCTCAATCCTCCTTGACTTGCTTGTGTGTGTGTGTGTGTTTGTTTTTCTTTTTGGTTTTCGTCGCACCTTTCCCGCTCCCCGCCATCCCGCGACTCCGAGCTGCCTCCTCCCACCCCCTACTCCTTCTCGCCAGCAAGCTGAACGGCTGTCGCACAGCTCCCACAGGAACCCCACGACGTAACAGGGGCGGGAGCGAGTGAAGGGAGTTTCTAGCTATATCCTCTTGCGTCTGCGGTTGCTCCTTCCTACACGCCGTGCGGGTCGCAGTAATGGGGGACGAGGAGGCGAGGAGGCGGGACATCGCGGCGCGCATCGGCGCAGCCATCCGGGACGCCCAGTACGCCCTGACCGTCAACTCCCCGCAGCGCGTGCCCAACGCGATGTCTGAGTCGCACGCGGCCCTCGTCGCGCTCTCTGAGTACCTCGCGCTGCCAAACGGCGTCCCAAAGGCTGCCGCGGTGGCGAAGCGCATCGCGAAGGTGTGGCGCTCCATCATGGCGCTGCTGCACCACGGGGGAAGCGCGGCGGCGAGCACCACGCAGTGCGACACCGCCGACCTCCACGACGAACTCACGGGCCACGAGCGCTCCATGCTCCACTTTCTTGACGAGGCCGCCGACGATAGCGAGCTCCAGAGGCTGCGGGAAAAACTCGCCGGCCTGCAAGAGGAGCGTGACGGCGTCGCCGCGCTGCTGCACGGGGCCCAGCAGGAGCTCGCGACGCTCAAGGCGTCGATAGACAGTCAAACGCGCGACTCGCCCCCCTCCACGGCGGAGTTAGAACGCGTGCGGAACGAGAACAACAATTTAAGGGAACTCCTTCAGGAGGAAGTTCTGAAGGCAACGGCGTTGGCTGAGTCCTTGAGCGAGTCTAACGCGCAGCTGCACCAAATGCGCCTCACAAATGCCGCCATGGAGGCCTCCTTGGAGCAGCACCGCAGCGACCTCAAGGAGAAGGAGAGGGAGCTGGCAGCCGCGGTTCGAGCGGCGTCGAGGGCCGCGGTCTTGGCTTCGCCGGCGACCGACACGGACGAGCTGGAGGCGCTTCATCTCCAAGTCAAGCTGCTGCGACAAGCACTGCGAGAGTGCAGTAACAACTCTGACGCCGCAGAGATTAAAGCAGGCAAAAAGACATTGGTAGATGTCGAATACGAACACCAGGAACAACTCCTGGCGATGAAGGAGACCCTAGAGGCACAGTGCAAACGGGAAAGCAACCTTACCCAACACATTGAGAACCTAAAAAAATTCATCGTTGAGACGGAAAACGAACTTGCGCACGCGCGGCAGCGCGCCGAGGAGGCGGAGCGTGTTTCCCAGGAAACGCACGGCACCGTGGAGCGGCTGGCCACCCTCGAGGCGGCCCTGGAGCACGAGCGGGCGCAGCACGCAGACGAGGTCGAAAGCCTCCGTGTGGCGCTTGAGCACGCGCGGCAGCGCGCCGAGGAGGCGGAGCGTGTTCCCCAGGAAACGCACGACACCGCGGAGCAGCGCCACGGCGAGCAGCTGGCCACCCTCGAGGCGGCTCTGGAGCACGAGCGGGCGCAGCACGCAGACGCGGTCGAAAAGCCTCCGTGTGGCGCTTGAGCACGCGCGGCAGCGCGCCGAGGAGGCGGAGCGTGGCGCCCAGGAAACGCACGAC
>NW_021704096.1:52444-52958 GCF_003719485.1 Trypanosoma conorhini | reverse complement strand
GCTGGGCCACCCTCGAGCGGCCCTGGAGCACGAGCGGGCGCAGCACGCAGAGACGCGGTCGAAAGCCTCCGTGTGGCGCTTGAGCACGCGCGGCAGCGCGCCGAGGAGGCGGAGCGTGGTGCCCAGGAAACGCACGACACCGCGGAGCAGCGCCACGGCGAGCAGCTGGCCACCCTCGAGGCGGCCCTGGAGCACGAGCGGGCGCAGCACGCAGACGAGGTCGAAAGCCTCCGTGTGGCGCTTGAGCACGCGCGGCAGCGCGCCGAGGAGGCGGAGCGTGGCGCCCAGGAAACGCACGACACCGCGGAGCAGCGCCACGGCGAGCAGCTGGCCACCCTCGAGGCGGCCCTGGAGCACGAGCGGGCGCAGCACGCAGACGAGGTCGAAAGCCTCCGTGTGGCGCTTGAGCACGCGCGGCAGCGCGCCGAGGAGGCGGAGCGTGGCGCCCAGGAAACGCACGACACCGCGGAGCAGCGCCACGGCGAGCAGCTGGCCACCCTCGAGGCGGCCCTGG
>NW_021704096.1:36169-52252 GCF_003719485.1 Trypanosoma conorhini | reverse complement strand
GTGTGGACGCTTGAGCACGCGCGGCAGCGCGCCGAGGAGGCGGAGCGTGGTGCCCAGGAAACGCACGACACCGCGGAGCAGCGCCACGGCGAGCAGCTGGCCACCCTCGAGGCGGCCCTGGAGCACGAGCGGGCGCAGCACGCAGACGAGGTCGAAAGCCTCCGGTGTGGCGCTTGAGCACGCGCGGCAGCGCGCCGAGGAGGCGGAGCGTGGTGCCCAGGAAACGCACGACACCGCGGAGCAGCGCCACGGCGAGCAGCTGGCCACCCTCGAGGCGGCCCTGGAGCACGAGCGGGCGCAGCACGCAGACGAGGTCGAAAGCCTCCGGTGGCGCTTGAGCACGCGCGGCAGCGCGCCGAGGAGGCGGAGCGTGGCGCCCAGGAAACGCACGACACCGCGGAGCAGCGCCACGGCGAGCAGCTGGCCACCCTCGAGGCGGCCCTGGTGCACGAGCGGTCTGAACATGGTAAGGAGTGTTTGTTGCTGCGGTCGAATGTCAAAGTGCTGGAGGGACGCTTGGCTTCTGTTGAGAAACAGTTGGAGGATGCCGTTGTCTTATATCGTGAAGAGGTTGAGAAGGTGAAGGTGGCTTTTGCGAAGGGTCGTGGTTGCTTGGAGATGAAGTTGTCGAAGTTGTCGGTGTCTTTCGACGAGGCAAGGAGAGAAGCTGACGCGCTTAGGAATACGGTAAGAAGGTTGGAGGAGGAGAATGGGCAGTTGTGCGTGAAAAGTCGTGGAATGAAGAGTGCGTTGGCGGAGACTGAAGCAACACTTCGTGAGGAGAAGCGCTCGTTGATGGCGGAGGTGTCGTTGCTGCGCTCCCGTTGCCTTGCGCTGGAGCAGGAGGTGGCGAGCGCTACGGAGCTTTCACATGAGAAAGCGGAGGCGGCGAACAGTCTTTTGCAGCAGCTTGCGGAGGCAAAGTCGAGGGCAGCGGATTCGGCGTATTCCGATACCGCGAGGCTGGCCGGGGTTTCAGTGGGCCTAGAAGAGGTGGTGCTTTGTCTGCGTGATGCTGCGGTGGCGGAGTTGAAGCGGGCGGCGCGGGGGACAGTGGTGGTGGATGAGGAGGGAGAAGGCGTGATGCAGCTAGGGCGCGAGCTTTGCAGCGCGATTGAGCACACGGCTGGTCTTTCCCTGCAAGTGACGCGGCGGCAGAGGCAGTTGACGCAGCTGATTAACCTGGTGGCGGCAAAGCAGAGCGTGGCGCTGCGGAAAATTCAGCAGTGTCTGTTGGGGTCCGTCGCGCTGGGAAAGACGGACGCCGCCATCCTGGAGGCGTGCCTGCTGCTCTTCAACGATGTCGCGGACGCTCTTAGTGCGGTGGCGGTCGCGGAGGCCGAAGACGTCGCCCGGCCGTCGTCACCGACGCCGGTGGGGGTCGAGCGGGAGTCGCTGCTTCAACGGACACCGCGTGCGGCGCAGAGTCGCGTTAGTGACACCACGCCGTCGCCCGAGCGGCACGCTGCGCCATCCCCCGGCGAGAGGAGGCCGCCGGCCCCCTCCTCCTCTCGGGGCCATGCGACGATGTCCTCCGCGGCGAGGGGCTCGCCGCACGCCCTCCGAGTGCCGTTGGAGCGGCAGTCAAGGATGGACGCCGGCCACGCTGGCGACGACCCTTTCGGCTACGCCGTGGCCACCCTGTCGGCGCAAGAGAAACAGTATGATCGCAGGCAGCATTCCGTGCCCATGAAGCGATGGGTGGCACCTGGAAAGGCGGGCGCTGCAACACGCGGCGGAATGTGAGGTGGAGAAGCAGGGCGAATGAAAATATATCCCACTGCCTTTTTTTTCGCTCTTCTGGCTTGTGTATTTGTGTATATGTTTTTTTTAGATGTGTTTTCTCTTCGCCTCTTGCGAGGACTTCCCTCATTGTGTGAGGTTCACCGTTTCTAAGCTCGCGCTGCCTCTTGGCGCGCGAACGCATCTCTTCTCTCGGCATCATCGGCCCCGCTTTTTTTTTGTTTTCTTTACGCATTTTTTCTTTCTTCTTAGTCTATCCCATCGCTGCGGATCGCCTTCCGCCGCGGAGGGGAAAAGCGGGTGCGGGGCAGTGAGGAAACGTCACAGCTGCGACTGTAGAACAGAACACAACGAACATGTCCGCCCTGCTGCCTGCGGAGGCGGTGACGCTGCTGTACCGGCGCTACCTGAAGTCAGCCAACCGCATCCCAAACGTTACAATCCGCATGCTTCTCCTGCAGCAGATTCGTTCTGGTTTTAGGCGGAATAAAGGCATCACGAGCCCTTCAGCGCAGCGTGAGCTTATTAGTCAGGCCCACAAGGACTTGCAGGTGCTGGAGGATGAACGACTTTCCCGCACGCTGTACATCAATCGTCTCGGCCTCGTCTCGTGCCTCGACTGGGAGGTGCGCCGCACGGAGTACAACTTTACTCCCGAGACCCAATACTTTCTTTCCGTCTACCTCATCATTGGCTTTCTCTTCATCGCGGTGGTAGTGACAAGTGTGAAGCCGCTGGAGGCACGACAGCCTGAAATCAACGCCTTGGTGGGCGCCATGGCAATGCGACTAGAGGCGGAATCACCGGAGCAGCTGCGGAAGGTGCGAGAGGAGCAAATTCGCTCCGGTTTGGAGAGTCAGGCGCACCAGATGTCGCTGGAGCAGCGTGTTCTTGCCACTTTTCACGAGGCGCCCAAGGTGAAGGTGCTACCGCCGTCACTGCAGAATCCTAACGGGGCGCTGCGCTACGAGGACTGACGAGCCACGGGTGGGGGGTGGGTATTGGCGTCTGTAGGGGCACACATTTCCCCCTGTTTGCCTTTAATGCTGGAGTGGGTGCATGTGCCACTGCCCGCGTTGTTTATGCTGTCCCACCTGAGCTCTGCTCTCAGGTGGCACTGTGTGGTGCCGCAAATCTATTTTTTTTTTCTTCGTCACTCTCTTATTTTTTTATTGTTTTTTTTTTGCTTTTTTTGCTCCTACGGGGGGTCTTCTGTGTTTCCCAATTCCGTTGTCTTGGGAGGAAAGGGAATACAAGCAAGTTTTGGGAGCGAAGCACGGGCGAAGACGCAGCTCACCGCATGGACTTTGGGTACGACGAGCACGGCAACAGGCTGGAGCCTGACGACAGCAGCAGCGGCAGCAGCAGCTACGACGGCAGCGGCCAGGAGGTCGCCTCTGTGAGCGACGACAATGCCTGGCAGCGGGAGGGAGGCGGCAGTAGCGATGAGGACGACGACGATGGCTCACTCCAGCAGCAGCGGCGGCGGCGAAGGCGGCATCGTGGGAGCTCCACTGATGCTGAAACAAGTGATTCAAGCAGTGACTTTAGCAACGACGTGGAACTCGTTATTGGCGAGGCGGCAACACAATCCCTCGCTGAGCCGCTGGTGGAGGGGAAGGACGTCGTCTCGCGTCCCCGGGCGACGGGGGCACAGGGTAAGTTTCTCGTGGAGGACCGGCGTGTGGCACCGCTGCTTATTCAAGACGTTCATGCGGCACCGTCGTCGGAGCGTGGCTTTCTAGATCTCCTGCGCGGCATCCCGGCGCGGCAGCGCAACGTGGCCCTCATTGGCCACCTGCACCACGGCAAAACGTCGCTGCTCACCATGCTGCTTGGGGGTCGCGCGTACCGCCAGCGTGAGGATGAGGTGGAGCGCAAAATCTCTGTGAAGAGCAGCGTCGTGACGGAGATTGTGTCCGGGGCCCACTTCCAGCAGGCGTCGCACCTTGTCAGCTTCTGCGACACCCCCGGCCATCCCGACTTCGCGGCGGAGACGGCGGCAGCCCTGCGCCTGGCAGACGCCGCCATGTTTTGCGTTGACGCCGTTGAGTCCGTCACACGCAACGCCGTCCGACTGCTGCGACAGGCGGTGCTGCAGGAGGGCCTACCTGTGATTCTTGTCATCACGAAGGTTGATCGCCTCATCATGGACCTCAAGCTGCCGCCGATGGACGCCTACCGCAAGCTGCGGATGGTGGTGGACGCCGTCAACAACGAGATCGCCGGCTTTGGCTCCCCATTTCTTGTCTCCCCGGCGAACGGCACCGTCTGCTTCGCCTCCGCAAAGCTGGGCTTCTGCTTCACAGCGGAGACCTTCGCGCTGAAGTACAGCCGCGAGTACCCTTCCGTTGACCCAGCCGCGCTGTCGCAGCAGCTCTGGGGGCAGGTTGCCCTCGAGAAGGGCCGCTTCGTGAGGATCACCAACTTCACCCAGAGACCTGCCTTCGTCACGCTGGTTCTTGAACCGCTCTACAAAATTGTCGCCCACGCGTTGACCGGCAAGGGACACGAGGCTCTTAGCAGCAGGCTGCACCCGCTCCCACGGGACCCCGTCGCTGCGGCTCGCGAGGCCATCCAGCTCTTCTGTGGCGACGCGGCGTCGGAGGGCATTGACGCCCTTCTCAATGTGATGCCGCAGCCGGATGCGCGCTCGGAGTGGCTTCGACTGCGCTATGGCCTTGTGTGTGAGGCGGAAAACTCGGCGATTGCCATTGCGCCGCTGCTGCGTTCGCAAAAAAACGGTGAAGAAAATTTTGCCGTTGTTCGCGTGCTGCATGGTGTTTTACAACGAAATATGAAGCTGGTCGTGGTGGATGAGCACTCCAGCGACGCGGAGCCGTTCTATACATTTGTCGTCAAGGAGCTGCTGCTGAAGATGCTCAACGGGCTCGTGGATGTGGATTGCGCCTATGCAGGCCAGGTGGTTCTTCTCACTGGCTTTGGTACGCGACCCGGGAGCCATCTTGTGCTGGTGGGGGGCGCCATCGCCGCTCCCCTGCTGCTGGAGGAGGAGGAGGACGCCGCTGACGTGGGGGACGCCACATCCGGGGCATGGCTTGACGAGGCGCGGGTTTATCCGCTCAACTGCGGGGATCCGATGGTGCACGTTGGGGTGGAGCTGAAAGACCCCACGAAGAGCGCAGAGCTGCAGCGCGGACTGCAGATTCTCGTACGCACAACCCCCGGGCTTGATGCCCACAAGGAAGAAACAGGCGAGTTCACCCTCACCGGGTATGGCGAGTTGCACCTTGACACCACTCTGCACGAGCTACGCTGTGGCCTCTGCAAGGGCGTAAAACTTGGAATCTCACAGCCGTTCGTCTCCTTTTCGGAGACGGTGCTGGAACAGAATGGCGTGCTGGCCGTGAGCGGCCCCAAGCGGGCACAGGTTGGCTGCACAAGTGGCTCCCTGAACCGCCAGCTGGTGGATCTCGTGGAGTACGAGCAGGTCGACCTCTTTCCCCGTGAGAGTAGCGGCGTTGTCAAGCTCTGGACGACGCTGCGGCGACATGGTATGGACGCGCTGGACTCCCAACACGTTATGGCGGCGGGCCCCCACGCGACGAAGGGCCCAAGCCTGCTCATTAACGACACTATTGAGGAGGAGCAGCGGCAATTTGCGCCGCTGACGCAGCAGCGTTTGCAGGCCATGGCCGTTGGCTTTCGCTCTGCCGTGGCGTCTGGTCCACTCACCGGCGACGTGGTCCGTGGCGTCGCGGTGCGACTCGTATTTGCAGACGTGGAGGCGGAGGTGAAGGATGCGGCGGTCATTTCCATCGCGCGGACGACGGTGAAGCAGGCGCTTCTTGGCGGGCAGCCGCGCCTCCTTGAGCCGGTGCTTGCCGTCGACATCACGTGTCCCCCCGAGTGTGTCGGAAAACTTTCCGAGATCCTGCAGATGCGTCGGGGAGGCATTTTGGCGGAGGATCCGATTGCCGCCACAACGCTTGTGTGTGTGCGGGCGCTGGTGCCGGCGATGGACAGCTTTGGCCTGGAGACGCAAGTGCGCATGGCGACGCAGGGCGAGGCGTTCCCGCTCTTCAGCTTCGACCGCTGGGACCTCGTGCCCGGCGACCCATTCGACGCGACCATCCACGTCCCGCCGCTGCAGCCGGCACGCGGCTACCAGCTGGCGCGGGACTTCACGCTCAAGACGCGCTTTCGAAAAGGCCTTCCACCACTCCTCGCGGAGTTTCAGGCGTGACTGCGCGCCTCTGCTTGCGTGTTTTGATTTTTGTCTTGTCTTTAATGCAATGAGAGGAAAGATAAAAAACAAAAAACAAAACAAAGAAAGCAACAACATCAACAGGCGGTGCCTTACAGTCACAAATAAATATAATTCTTCCCTCCCAACACACACACACACATATGTATAAGCGCTCCGCGGGGAAACTTGTTTCCTTTGGGTTCAGTTTGACGGCTCCTTTTGCTCCTCTGCATTCTGTTCTCCCGCTCTCTTTTTTTTTCTGCGTAGACGCGTTCTTCTTCACGCTTGTGCGCATGACATTCCATGTGTGTGCTTGTGAGTGTGGTGGTCGGTTGCTCTCGCGGAAGGTAAGCAAACGCGCATCGGATGCGAGGGCGCCAAGAAAGACAGGTGGTGTGACAGGCCCACGGACGGCGTGCACACGACGCACTTGCCACAAGACAATGCGAGTGTTGCTGGACTGAAGGCTCAATGATGGGAGCAGCCGTGAGCGGCGTCGAGTGTGTCGCAGAACTCAGCGGCTCCATGTTGTTCCGCGCGCTTGGGTGGCAAGTAAATGCTGATGCGTCGTCTGTGCCCCGTGGCGGCGCCGGTGGATTTTTGCCCGAGGTACGTCTTGCGCGCCCCTCCAGTGAGAGCGCGGCCCCTCATCTTGTTCCCCCAACTGGCGTGGATGACACCGCCAGGTTGAAACTACAATGCGTCCGGCAGCGACGTTCAACTGCGCCCAATTGCTGCTCCGCCGTGGCGTGCTGCGTGGCGTGTCACTCGTGTCCAAGAGGGCGTTGCTGATACTTCCGAGTCGTTGCCTTTTTTTTTCAAAGCCACATGACCTTTCTGTGCTGCTGCTGCTGCTGCTTTCTCGCTTCCTTTCTGCCCACTGCCGCGGCGTGTTAGCCGTGGCCTGCATGGGTGAGGACGGCGCCCGACACGAAATTTCCCTCCGTGCCGCGAGGGACACCAGCGGCTCGTACGGCTCCCGTGCGCTTCGCTGTCGCCCACCCCAACTGCTCCATTTGTGCGTCTCACCGCGCCGGTTGGGCGCCATGTGAAGCCTTTTTTTTTTGCACTTGTTTGGTTCTGCTTCTGCTTCTTCCTTATTCTTGCTTTCTGACGCTTAACCTGCCACCAGTGGAGTAGCACCGTTGTCTTTCACACCGACGTTTAACGTAACTGCGAATGAGTCGGGATTTGGCAAGGGAGGTGGATGAGGCGCTGCAGCAGGACAGGTATGACCTCCCGCTCTTCCTTCGCTTCCTGAAAAGTTACGTCATGGCGGGTACACAGCCTGACAAGCGCTTGCTTCTTGGAACCCTTCTGCAGACGCTCCCGCGCTTCCAGTGTAGCGACTTCTCAGCATGCATCTCCCTCGTGCCGGGGCACGTGCAGGATGCCCACTACATTGAGAAGGAGCTCGGCCTAATTTACGATCTGGAGAACTACCTGAGCTGCGGCAGGTTTGTGCAGTTCTGGGAGGTGTGGGGCGAGGCAAAGGGCCTCCTCGCCGCCGCGCCCAGCTTCGAGCCGCAGGTGCGCGCCGGCATCTTGACGGTGGTGGCCAGCACACTCGAGAAGGTGCCGGCGGCGAGGCTGGCGACGTACCTCGGCGTGAGCCCCGACCAGCTGCAGTCCACGCTGAACGAGTCGGCCCGCCTCTCCGGCGACGCCGCTCCGCTCCTTTCCTGCGACGCGGAGACGGTGACGTTTGCCAAGTCGACCTTCAACGCCCCGGAGAGCGACACCAACCAGCAGCCGCTGCGCTTCTCCGACATCGTCTCGATTGTCTCGTGAGGGCGACGGCGGCGCGGACGGCCCCGCCAAGGAAAAGCGAGGCGGAAAATGGAAAAAAGAAACTACATCTAAGTGACTTTAAACAAACACAAATGAGTTCGTTTACCCCTTGTGTGTATGTGTGTTTTGTTTCCTTGTTTTGTCCTGTGTGGTTGCCTCCACCCCGCCTTTTGGGGCTCCTTGCGCTCCCTGCCGCTGCGCCCCGGCGGCGGCGCGGTGGCCATCAGCCATTTTTTTTTTTTACGACGTGGCCTTGCGCCTCCCTTTAGAGACCTCCCACCCCGGCGCTGGACAGAAACAGGAAGCGAAGAAAAAAAATCCCAGAGCCGGGGCCCATTCCCCATTTGTGATGCGCCACAGAGTGCCGTCGTGCGTGTTTCACCGACACGAGGTGCCAGACACGAGCGAGTACATGTGCGCGTTTGCAGAGTTGGCGGAGGTCCGTCAGGCGCTTGGCCTGCAGGAGAAACCGACGGCCGCAGTACCAGGCATTCACCCCGCCAGCCTCGCGTTGCGCGAGTCAGTCTCCATGATTCTCTCGCACGCCGATTACACCTCCCTCACCCGCTGCCACACGGTTGAAGGGCTCACAGAAGAGCGGGCGGTTGCGTTCTGGGAACATGCCACAATGTTTGCCGCGGAACATATACTGAACTCTGCCAGTGCCTCATTGCGGCGTGGCACGCCTGTGATGGGAGTCTTCATCACGCGGAACGCCCCGGCGGACTTTGCCGTGGGCCTCATCACACAGGGCACATTACGAGACCAACGTTTGCAGGATGCGCTCGCTCGGTTCTCCGCTCCGCACACGCTGGCGAAGGTGCACGCGGAGCTCCCCCTCTGCGCCGCCCACCGTGCGGCGACGCTGCGGCTGTGGTGGGAGCCACGGGCAGAGCGTGTGACCCCGAACCGTGTCATGCCCCCAATGAAAGTAATTATAGAGCAGCAACTGCGGCTGGATGAAGCCCAATTGAGCGGCTATGCTGCGGTGAGCGTATTTCTTTGTCGTCCTGCGGCGGCACAGCTTTGCGGCTCCACGCGGAAACTCTTGATTGACGCCGCTGCAGTTGCTCCCGAGAAGACCGCGGCCCCTGCTGCCGACAGGAAAAGGGAGAAAAGGAAGAAAAGGTCTGCCGCATTTGCGCTGGATGACCCGCATGGTGCCGCCCGCTGCCGGGAGCAGGAGCAGGAGCAGCAGCGGCGGCGGCGTACGGTTGTCCTGCACTTTGACGATCTCTCCGTCCTCGAGGAGGGCGAGCACCTCATCGGCGTGGAGGTGGAGAGGCTGCCGTCGTACAAGGCGTTTGTCCCTGCGCTCTACGGCCACTTGGCTCCTTTTCTCGTGGTGGCTCATGAGGATGCCTAACGGCGGGGCTGTGAGCGAGGAAAGCGCCGGTGGTCTCCTGCATACATATATATATATATATATATATATATATATATTCTGGCCTTTCTTGACTGCGCAACGGACCCGCACGTTGCATGACAGAAGACGCATGCCGTCACCCCTAATTTCGTTTTGCTGTTGTTATTATTGTTGTTATTTTATTTGTCTTTTTCTCACCATTTCCCATATATATATATATATATTATATTATTTGCGTGCACACTTTGGTGTGTCCTGCGCCGTCCCGTTTCCACCAACTGGCGCAGCTGGTTCTCTCATGTCTGCTGCCTGCGTCTCAGTGGGTCCCTCACTCCACTCGCCGTGACACGCAAAGGTGGTGGTGGTAGGGGAAGGGGGCGCCAGGAGGTCACATGACTTGTAGCCATTTCCCCACAAGGCATGCAGGCCTAACACAAGTCTCAGCAGAACACTTGCGGGTTTCCCCAGTCTTCAATGCCCACTAGGGGAATTCGCTGCTCCCCTCCCCTCCCCTTCTTTCGGTACCCCCGCCGTGGATTGCCCTTCACTTGCCTTTGATTCTCCTTTGCTTGCTTGATTCTCTCTGTGGGGGAGGAAGAGGGAAGAAGGCAAGAAGCGGCTGCCGCCGCTGCACGAGACGCGTTCTAATGGCTGGCCTGTTACAGCGACTCATAGAGCTCGGCGAAGAACGCCCTGCGGCAGGCCGCCTATCGACCTCGTCGGGCGTCAATGGGAACGCAACGAGGGAAGAGCTGACCGCGGAGCTGTCGCAGCTGCGTGCGCAGTGGGTGGAGCAGAAGAGCAGGTATGATGAGTTGTTTGCCGACGCAGCTGCGCTGCGCTCGGAGTATGATGCCTTCCGCCGCACCGCCGAACGGGAAAAGCGTCTGATGGCGCAGCAACGCGCTGACGACAAGCGCATGCTGGAGGAGTTGCGCCGCGCGGGCGCATCGGGGAAGATGAACGAGGTTTACGCGGCGCAGACGGAGGCCAAGCTGGCCGACCTGCAGGCCCGGCTCCAGAAGGCGGTAGAAGGCGAGAAGAAGGCGTACAAGCGGCAGCTCGAGGCCGAGCAGGCGCGGTTGGCGGCGGAGGCCTCCAAGAAGGAGGATGTGCAGGGGTTGTGCCAAAATTTCGAGCGCTTCAAGGAGGTCATGCGGCAGCGCAACGAGGAGTTGGAGCGGCAGCTCCTAGAGGCGCGTGCGGCGGGGGAGGCACCGCCTGAAAAAAAAGGGGTGCCTGCGCCAAACTCTACCGCCGTTGCGGACTCGCACGGGGACGACGACACCGCGGCCGCCACGAGTGAATCGCCGCCGCAGGTGCAGGCCTTCTTGGCGTCGGCGTTGCAGCGCGAGAAGCAGATGCGGGCGGAGCTCGTGGCGGAGCAGGAGCGCACTCAGCGTCGACTGGAGGGTGCGGCGTGGGAGCACATGGAGGCGGAACGGAAGATAGCCGAGCTCAAGATGGAGGTGGACACATGGCGCTCAAAAGCGGCGCAGCTAGCGAACACCATTGAGGCCCAGGCGGAGGAACACGGACTGCGGGAGAAGGATTACCAACTCGTCATACGGCAGAACGAGGACAATGCTGCACGCCTGGAGCGAGAATTGCAGGAGGCAAAGCAACTCGCAGAAAGTAGGCGCCAGGAGTGGGAGCAGGCGTTGGCCCGCGAGCGGGAGATTGAGGCGAGGCACACGGCGGTGTCCGGCGACGCGGAGTGCCTCAAAAAGACTGCCAGTGAGGCACTGGAGGAGCAGCGTGTGCGCTTCGAGGAACTGCTGCGGGAGCGGGAAGGGCTGCTGCAGGAGCAGCAGGCTGCCTGCCGTGCGTTGGAGGCGACCCTGCAGCAGGTGCGTGAGGATAAGCGTAAGCAGGCGGAGCGCCTTGAGGATCTTCGCCAGGAGTTGGAGCAGGCCCAGCTCTTGAGTAGTGAGATGGAGCTCATGCAGGTGCAGAGTCAACGCCTCATTGTCCTCCGTGAGGAGGAATTGATGTCAAAGGAGGCGGAGCGGCAAAAGCTGCGGCGGCGGTTGCGCGAGGAGGAGGAGGCGCACGAGCGCGCGCGTGAGCGTATCCGCGAGCTAGAGCTGCACTACGGTGAGGCCGAGCTCCTTCGCTTCAGACAGGCGCCCGTTGCGGAGGAGACGGCGGAGGGGGCCGCCGCACTTGAGCGGGCCTGCAGCTCTGCGGAGGCTAGGGCAGCTGCGCAGGAAGCGGAGCTGCAGCGCAGGGACCAAACCATACGGCAGCTGCAGGTCCAGCTCGATGAGTTGATCGCACAGAACGCAAAGTTTGCCTTTTACCGCGAGGAGCAAGCCGCGAAGACGCGTCGGTTTGAGGCTCGCATTCACGAGCTGGAGGCGGAACGCTCTGCGGTGAGGCTTCAACACTTGCAGGCAGAAAATGCCTCTGACGCAGAGCGGCCCCACACCTCGCGCCCGGCGACGGCGGAGGGCACATTTGGTGCCGCCGCTACGCCCTCGTTCGAGGCGTTGTATGCGGCGCCATCCGAGCGTTCTCGGCAGCAGTTTGTCTCCCAGGCAGTCCTGTCCGCGAAAAAATTGCGGTTCTCCGCCTCTTCACGTCTTCGCCGGCTCATCGTAGTTTCTCTGGCGTGCACTGTTTTTGTGCTTTTGGCCACCACTTACTTTGCAGCCCCCTCCAACACGCAGGCCGTGGAGGGCACGGAGGCGGCGATGGAGGCGCTTAGGGGGCGATACACGGCGGCCTCTGCGGCGCTGCGGCAGTGCCAGGCCCTCCTCTCGGAACGCCGCGGTAAATAACAAGTCCTGACGTCAGCATCCACCCACACAAACAGAAAATGAATTACAATCGTGTTGGCAGTTTTGGCCTTCTTTATCCTTGCTTGCCTTTTGTCTCTGCACTGTCCTATATATATATATAGTTCTCTTCCTCGTTGATGCGCGGGTGAAGAGGGGCGGATTGCGGCGGCGGGTGTGTGTGTGTGCCTCATGCTCCTGGCTTTGAACCTCGTTGCATGTGCGCCGCTCCTTCTTCTTGTACCCACGCCTTTAGCGACTCTGCCCCAAGGACGTCAATTGCCCGCGGAGCGAGCGAGGAATTGGCCGACACATTGCATTTGTGAAGCAGCCAATGGAGCATCTTCGAAAGATTCGCTTCTGGAGCCCAAAGGCATCGGTCACTGCCAGCGCCACAGCCGCGCCAAAGCCCGACCGCCCCGCTCTTGTTTGCAACGACGAGACGGTCGACTACGCAGCGTACCACCTGTGTGCCCTCGACCCCGTCCTCGGGAGCCTTCTCTGCGTCGGCGACAACGTGCCCGTCGTCGTGCTGACGCGCGGCCGTCGACGGGTGACGCTTCCGGTGCGAAAAGGGGTGCGATGGCTGGACGCTTATATCTTTGCCGGAACCTCGAGCTTTGTTCTACTGTCCCCGGAGTGTCTACTGCTGCTCGACTTTACACGACGCCATTCCCCCTGCGTCCTTTTCCCGCGCGGCAGGGGTGGGGCACTGTTTGCTTGCCTCCACGTTCCGCAAGGCATGACGTGGGGCGTCGTTGGCTGCCGCGGGGGCTCCGTCATGTATTGGAAGCTGAAGGATGAGGCCGGTGCGCCGAGTTTGGTGTGGGCGGCATTGACAAGCGATCCACTCGCGTTTTGCCGTCCCTTCCTTCCGGCTCAGCTGCCGCCGTCGTCGTCGTCGTCGTGTGGCCACGTCCACTCGATAGACTCCAATCCGACGAGTCCAAATTCCCTTGTGGCGGTGCTTGCGGGTGTCCCTGGGGTCTGCAAGTGGCACCTGGGCGAGAACAACCTAAGTGGCTTCTACCGCCTTCCCGGCGTCGCTGCAGGCACGTCGCTGCAGGTCTGCAGAGTAACCCCGGGAGGGGCTTACATCGTCGCGACGAACGGTGACATCTCCACCGTGTTTATATGGTCAGATGGGGGAAAGAAGACAAAGAACAGGTCGGTGGAGGTGTTCTGGACGCTAGAGACGGGTTGCCGCTTACCTTTTTCTCTCGGGAATAGTAACGTGGAAGGCGTCGACGAGGAGAGCGGGGGTGCAACGTGCGGTATACACATTGCACGTAGCGCCGGCTCTTCTATGCAAGTGCAATCAGACAAAAAGTGTCAGATGCATCTTCTTCTTTACTCGGTGGGAGAATTGGTGGAGCTGGTGCTGGATGTGGAGGGGAGGCAGCTGCATCAGAGAGAAGATGTCTTGGCTCATGTGGCTGCACTCCACCTGGAGCGAGCGGCGGCGCGGGGTGCCAACGATGCCCTCGCCGTGAAGCGTGTCATTCCGTGCGTTCGCTCCAGCTACTGGGTAGGCATGTGGAGAGAGCGCGACCTGGACGTGCTTCTCATGACAACTAGCGCCTCTGGTCCGCTCCTCATACGACGGTGCCGGTCAAAGCGTAGCGTGGAGAGCATAGATACGTTGCAGGAGCTTCCACGCGGGGCGACCGCTTCAGTTGGAATGCTGCTTTTATCTCCGCCCGTTGGACAGGTAAGCGCCATCTGGGCCTCGGTGCGGAGCGCCCAACAGGACTCCGATCCGTGGCGAGACGTACTGCAAGGGATGGGGTTAACGAAGCCGTACACCCCGCAGGAGGGAGTGACATCTCCCTTGGTGTTTGGCACATTGCCTGATGTACCACGTGGAGGTGTTTGCCTGTTTCCTCGGTCCAACGAGTGCATTCCTGCACCCGCGTCCGTCATGGAGCAAGATACGGCGTGGGGAAGCCAAGTCGCAGTCGGAGCTGGCAGGCGGTTGGTGTTACTCGAGCAAGCCATACCAGAGCTGCCGCACGACACAGAAATGGTAGTGCGCGTTGTCGCCGGTGCAGACAAAGTCGTTGTGTTCGTGTCACATGTCTCGGCGGCGTTCGTGGAGCCGCTTGTGGAGATTTCGGGAGCGTGCCTCATGCCAGATACAAAGCCTGCTGGAGGCAGGGAAGATGATGCCGACCGCGACGCAGCCCTTTTAGCACGATCCGCGGTTTTGGTCAGTTGCCGTATGGAGAGTTCAGGAGATGCGCCGTCAAGGCTCCGATTACTCCGCGGCGGATGCAGCGTACTGCTCCAGCTGCGCGACGCCTCCTTGGCGCTGGTGGACCTGAGCGGCGCCCAGGCAGGGGAGGAGGGGTTTCCCATTATGCTGCGTTTTCCGTTAGCGCTCTTCCCCGCTGGTAGCACCGTGGCTTCCTTCGACACGGTCTGGCTGGATTCCCCAGGCTCGTCTGTGTGCGCAAAAGAGGGTGCAGTCGACGGGGGGTGCCTGGCACTTGTCTGCGCCCTGTCCGACCAGAAGGGTGTGGTTGTGTGGGATATGAGCCGCATGCGACTGCTCTCGTACCTTCCAAGCACGGGAGGAGAGGAGTGGCGCTACAATACCGTTATTGCGTGCTCACAGATGACAAACTTCCCTCCATTGGGCGCGGATTTACTGTGCGAAGTTGTCGTGACGTCTGCTGCAACTGCCACGACAGGAGCGGCACACGGAAGCGAGGGCGTTATCTATCTACGCGACGTGTTTGGTCGGCTATTGCTCCCGGTGCGCATTCGCCATTCTCCTGACGGTGCGGATTCGTGGACTGTGAAAAAGGAGGGTGACGGAGAGGACTGGTTTTCGATTCCCTCAAGGACTTCTGCGGCACTGCGCTTCTGCGTGCGAGTTGTCGAAGGCCACGTGATGCTGGTAGGGAGGGTAAACCATTCTCTCGGAGAGACGCCGCTGCCCGCCGCGCGCATCGCCGTGGTGGAGGCAGGACCGTCCTGGAGCCTTGGTCCCCTTGAGTGGCGTTTGTGTGAGGGACCGGGTGGCGTCGAGGAAGAAATGCCTTTTGAAAAAGAGGCGGCGGCGGCGGAGGCGGCCCCCGCGCAGTGTCAGCGTGAGCGGGCGATCGTGTTTCTGTGCGGCGCCAGAAGGATGGACGTCGTTGCCGCCGCGAGCCTGGCAGGGAGCGGGGCTGAGAACCCCCCCGGGCTGTCGTGCTCCTTCCGCTCCGACCGTGTCATTGAGCACGTGGTCGTTTGCGGGGTCGTTGGCGCGGCGCTTGTCTTGACGAAGGACGCCAACGGGTGGCGCTGGCTCAGCGCGTTGGATTTGGAGACGGCCCAGCCGTTGGCGGAGTCCCAGGCGCTGATTCACTTCACCCGGGAGGGGCAGCTCCGCATCTGCCCTCTCCCGCTGGAGGGGGAAAACCTCCACGTGTACGTCGTCGGCCGGGGTGGGGTGCTCGGCCACCTCGTCTTCGCTGCCGCGGGCGGCGGGGGACAAACGGTTAGCGCACACGCCGGTGCGTTTTTCGCGGAGCCGCCGTGCATAGCCGCGCCGTCGAGTTTCGGGGCGTATCGCCGATTCCTGCCGCCGCCGCCCACAATGAAGCAGGAGCAGGGTTTTTTGAAGCGCCTCATGACGCTTCCGTGGGAGGAAATGGCCCTGAAAATAGAGGAACTGCTGCGGCCGGAGCGACACGAGACTTTCGAGGAGCTCCACCGGCGCCTGGCGCCAACCTCCGAGCACGGAGGAACCCCGCCGCCGCCACCGCCGCCGCCAACAGCGACAAGGGACGCGGCGTCGTCGTCCCAGCAACCCAGCCCGCTGCAGGGGCCGCGGCGAGGAAGCCGGTACGACGAGCTAAAATCCACTGCGGCGCGCGAGGGCGTCACGCTGAACGAGGCGAGGCGAATAATGAACGAAAACCAGACCAAGCTGCAGGAGCGTGGGGAGCGGATTTCTGAAATCGCGAATCGGTCCCGCGAGCTCGCGGAGGAGGCGGCCAAATTTCAGAATCTGGCCCGCATGTTGAAGGAAAAGCAACGAAACAAATGGATATAAACAGAGGTGGCGGAAGAGAGAAAGAAAGAAAGGAAAAAAAAACGAGGGCGAGCGGGGGCGCCATTCCCGCAAGAGCGCGCGGCCCTCGCGATGAAGCGTTTTCCCAACTTTCCCCGGTTTCCCGGCCGCCGTGACTGCCAAACTCTTC
>NW_021704096.1:12940-36144 GCF_003719485.1 Trypanosoma conorhini | reverse complement strand
TCCCCCGCTGCGCAGCGGCGAAGGTAGCCAGGCCGCAGGCGCGGCTTTCCCAGGGGGGGCGGCGGCCGCGGCCGCCCCCGCGGCAGGACAGCCCGCCCCCCCGAAGAAGGGGCGGGGCGCCGCCCACCCCGCCGCCCGCCGGCCGAAGCAGGGCGGCCTTTTTTTTCTTTTTTCTTTTTAGGTTGTCGCGCCGGCGCCGGTGGGAAGGAATGGGAGGGGCGCCGGGCGCGAATTGCCCGCGGGGCGGCTTGCTGCCCGGCCCCCGGACAGGCCGGGGCGGGCCCGCCCGGGAAGAGGCGGGGTCGACGTAGGAGACTCCCGTGGTGTTTTTTGACGGCCCGCGGGCCGTTTCTTTATTCAGGGGGCCGCGTTTGGTCGGCGTAGCTGTTTGGCTTGTTCCGCGTGTGCATGGGGGGCGGCGCCTTACATCCCGAGGGACCCGCGGGGGTTTCGTTCCGAGCGGGCGTCCCGGGCTCCACGGAGCGCCGGCGGGGTGTGCTCTTTTTGGCATTGGCAAATTGTAGCCATCGACAAAGTTTGCCATATCCCTTAAAAGGGGAGGAAAGGTTTAAAAGGTATCTTGGTGTACACATTTGCCTTGGGTGATTTGCGCTCTTTCCAAGTTTTACTTGAAAAAGTGCTCCTTGAGGAGAAGCTTCTTTGGTTTATTTATCATTGGAGGAAGCTACGCTAGTGCCCTAAGTGTGTAGTACGAGGTGAAATGCCTGGCGGCTGCTTTGGGGGTTTGGAGCGGTAGTGGGGTTGTTGAAGCTCAGTTTAACTTTTTTCCTTTAGGCATGGCAAATCCGAAATTTCACTTGAATGTACCCGCGCAGTTCATGGTGTACAATCCTTGTTAGTAAACCTCTGGGAATATGAGGTGACGCTTCTCCATTTTTGGCGTTCGATTCCGTATTCCACGTTAGTTTGATTAAAACCGGTCATCGTATATGCTGGCTGACGCTGTGACAGCGGCAATTCAGTATGAAAAAATAAAAAGAACAAACGAAAAGTTCGAAATGATTCTACCACAAAATAAAACGGAACCTTTGGGACAATTTTTTTCAATCCGATTTACCGTGTGTATGGATCATCCTTTATCTCCCACTGCTTTTACAGTAAGGAATGCGTATCGAAGAGCTCAGTACCAAACGAATGGGTTTCCGCAGGCTACAAATGGATTTATCGGACCTTTAGTAAAGTTGCACGCTTTTTAGGTGTGATATCATAATAGTCTGCGATTTCCCACTAGAAATTCAGATCATTTTGCGAATCAGTGCTGCTCGGCCTTTGGACAATTTTTTTTTCTTGACACGTTTCATGTTAATGCTAAATGGGATGGTAAAAACCCACAGGTATCAAATGTGTTCACCTTGCAAGGGTCAGATGATCCGTGGAGTGCGTGCGGAGTCATTAAAACGTTGGGACCTACTTCTCAGGCTATCGTTGCAGAATGTGAAGGCTGTGGTCATTGTGGAGAGCTGACCCTTCTACAACTAAATTATCTAGCACCATTACGAAGCAAGCAGAAAAAAAAGATAACTGGATTTCTACTTGGATGCTTGGATGGCAAGCGAACCAGTCTCATCTGTCCTTGTCCTTGGTGGCAAAGTTCGCAAGAGTACCTTTTTGGAAGAAGGGAATTGCATAAAGCTATTCAGAGCTTATCTTTATTGTTTTTCTTTTTCAACAGAGTGGTGAAGTCTATGGCTTGAAAAAGGCTCCTACCGGAAAGGTTGTAATTATTAACTTTCTTGAACATGCAAGTTGTATGAATAGGGAACATTTGTCTTATTTGTTAGTGGCCGCATAAAAAAAAACGAAAAAGAAAAAGAAAAACATACGCTTTCAAGTTTTGGGGTTCAAGATGCGGTTTTTGTTCAATCTTTTGAACAACTATCACAGCTAATTGGTGATGAGGACCAAAGACATGGAAATGCGATAGAATGCTTCCCGTGGTATATTTGGGTTCTTTTATTGACAATGTTTTTTTTTTCTGCGGCGATTTCGTTTTTTTTTTTTTGTCTAGGGACGGTGGTATAAAAAGATATCTGTCCACAGAGCCGAGGCACAACGCATATAACGATATATGGTTTGTTATTTAGTAAATGCCTTCTGGCGCAGCGACCATGTTTTGTTGTTGTTACTACTACTGCTGCTATTACCAGTATGACTTTTGGAACGGTTGCATCGAGGCTTCTGAAATAGTGTTGTTCCTGGGATTTGCGAGATGGTGTCAATTAAGAATTGTATTTTATCTTTTTTCTTTACGGCTTTTGTACTGAAACATTACAGAATATTAAATATATCTTCAAGGAAAGGCTACTACTACTGCTAATAATAATGGTAATAGAAAAAAAAATTAACAAAAAATGAAGGTTGAAAACCAAAAATAAGAACTTTTGTTTTGTTTTTTCTTTTTCGGAGGGCTTTTCTTTGAAGTTATATTTAGGAGTCGGTAAGGTTTCAGTGATGTGCTCTTTATTGGGGCATGCTTTTGGCCAGGATAGGTTTCAATTTGGATGGTTATGAATTAAGAACCTTCTTTGTCTGTGACTTTCTTTATGGCTGTATTCGAGAATATTGGCCTTGGTGGCTGGCTGTGATTACTCTGAGATGCTTTTGTGAGGATGTTCTGTTTGCAGTTTTTCTTCAGACTACGAGCCGCACACCATATTTTTATTGCGTGACCGGATTTTGAGTGTATATACATAAACATATATATATATATATATATTTATATTTATATTTGTAAAATTTATCATTTCCTCCGTTTAACATGTGTGCGTTATTTGTCTTTTTTTTACTGTTTTGTTTTGTTTTGTTTTGCATTTGTTGGGATGAATCATCATGCTATCATCTACGGGACCTTTTTTTTTTAAAACTCCCAATAATAATAATAACAAGATCATTAATAATAATAATAATAATAATAGTCCGTCCATGTTGGAAACCTATTTGCCTTCACTGGTTTTGTGCATTTCCGAGTGTATAGGAACTGTTGTGGCTGTGTGAGCCGAATGTTGGGCGGAAATGTGTCTTCTGGTGTCTTCTGAAATCCTTTATTTATCATTTATTTATTTTTCTTTTCACTTACTGCCTTTATAGGTGTAAAGAGGGCTTTAAACCTGCTTTGCGAGTATTCTTCTACAATGGAGAGCGCTGAAACCGTGTCGTATCCTAGTGAGGAGATGATGGTCCGATTGATAGAGGAACAACTTTGGTGCGGCTATGACGGTGTTCAGTCGTCTATTAAACTCCCCTTAGCGGACGAAAATGCCACTTATTTGCGTGAAACCCTCTTTCCTACCCTTATCCCGGCCCTCTATGACTTAGTGAGGCGTGAGCAACAGAGACTTTCCCAACCGTATGCATTTCCCGACCGATTCCAAGCAACAGGAAATACAAATCCGGTGACGTGGCTAGCACAGTACCTTCTGCGTAACAATACGCATCATAGTACGAATCTTCGCAATCATCCGTATGTATTGGTCAACTATGAGATGCTGAGGAAGCAAAAGGAAGCTGGGGAAGCAGCCGAGCTGTAGAGTATACAGTTTTTTTTTTTCCTTCCTATGCGTTTGGTCACATTTTTGACACTGTACATGTACATATGCGTATGTGCTCATATGTTTGCCAAAAAGTTGGAAGAAAAAGAAAATGCGGAAGATACCCACTTTTACTGGAAATATAGGATGTGCGTATGTACGTCTTTTTGTAATTTATGTGTCTGAGTTGTAGTCTGAAGAATCAAAAAGAAGAGAAAAAAAAAACAAGTGAACAAAGAAGAACAATATACACATATATAATATAATTTGCTGCAACACTTTTTTTTTTGCAGTTCATATATGTTTTTTTGTTTATTATTATTATTGCTATGAGTAAAATAAAAAAAGCTTGCATCTGACTATTAGAGCATTTTTTTAACGCTTCTTATTTTTCCGTTCTACTTAGTGGGGAGGAAGGGGGTGTTTATGGAACTTGACTTGGATGCGGTTTCGCAGGCGCTGGAGAAGTTAGTGGGAACGTCTCACCGTGGTTTTCCATCTGTTTCGAAAGTTAAAGCAGGAAAACGGGCTCCGTCACAGCCTCATGATGGGGCTGTTGGAGATGCTTTCCACAGCCATCATGATGGCAAGCAAAAAAAAAGGAGGCGCTAACGACTAAGCAGGAAAGTGCCATTGAGAATAATCGAGCTACGCAGGAGCTGTTGGTTTCTCCACGCAATAAAAAACAGCAACAGGGGGCGATGCACCGTCCACGTCATAGGCCTTCCATACAATTTGAGCCCTCACCTCAACCGGTTCTTTCTAGAGTTGTTGAAGCCAGTGGTGTTGGTGCTGCTGCTGTTTTTATTAGTGGGGCCACCAAAGGCAAGCGTCAGGAGGACAAAGTTTGGACAACCAACCTTAATCAAACTCCACATCCTTTTCTTGTGTTGAGTTCCCTTCCCAAGAACTATCTACGCAAGGAACTTATCTCGCATACGGCACCAACGAAGAATTCAACCGGTGTTCGTATCGAGCGCACAAGAGACATCGCTTTATCCATTTTGTTTGATGCTATCGTAGATGGCTCGGGAGAAGCAAAGACACCGATTGAGCGTCTTGTCGTGTCGTGCTCTAACCACCCACGCACAGGCTACGTTGGCGTTCTCCGCGTGAAGGACATAAAAGGCACGTTCACTCGCGCGGTGATTCCAGGCACGTTAGTGGCACCATTTGTGAAATTGACAATATTTCCCAGAGATGTAATTAGAATAAAAGTTCTCCGTGTGAGTGCGGTAGAATTGGCCTTTGCGAATAGCTGGACAGAGCGTCGCATTGTTGAGGAACCCATGACTTCCGCGGCAGACGAGACAGTAGAAGGGGGAGAGGAGGAAGTGGGTATCGCCAATACAGTAACCTATCCACAGAAGGCGGGCGCAGGCGAGAACGCAGGGGAACCCCACTCCGGCAACGTTGCAGCGCCAGCCTTGATGCGGAGTCCGGTGAAAGTGAAGAAGTCCTCGTTGGTGTGTTCCACAGCTCCCATTTCTCCCGTTGAGGCCGCGCCGGGGGATGGTGAAAGTATTTCGGATTCCAGTGAATTACAAACGCAGTTTGAGCACCCAGTATCGCTGAACGTAGCTCCTGTTGTGCAAGCGGAAATAAAGCATGTGAGGGAGAAGGAAGTTCCCCCCCTGAAAAGCGATAAGGCTCTTGGGGCGTCTGCAGTGGCGTTCATGGAGCAAAAAGATCACAAAGCAATGAAGAGCCCGGTTGGCAGTGAAGCAGACAGCCGTGTATTACTCTCCTTATCGAATAATGCTCCTTTGGTGCATGCTTCGCCACCTACACGTCGCGGCAAGAGTCATGAGGGCGCTCGAGCAGCACCCTCTCTTGTGGAAGGCGAGAAAAGCGACTCTGGCGGGTCGGGTTCGAATTCTGTTGAAACCGAGCTTGGTAGGAGACATGTGTCGAAAGCGTTGATTGCATGGACCATTAAACGACGTCTTCTCCAGGACAAAAATATCATGCGTTCCCTAATAACGGACACAGACGCCCCTTCTGGCGTGGCTCAGCCTGATTTACTTGGACGCTCGCACGAAGTGCGTGTGGCTGATAGCGATACGTCCGGTAGTCAATGCCGTGAAGTCTCTGCATCACGCGAGACTGCACAGGCGCGTTGTGCTTGGAATGCAGTGAATCACTGGACACGTGAGAACGCATTGCGAGAAGTAATGGCAGCAGCAAAAACGTTTTCGGTCGCAGTTGCACGTACATCCGAGGAAGTCGTTGCCTCCCTTTCACAGTCCTGCGGCCTACAGATGCTGTTTGTCTTGTCTGGTGAGGCCCACCGTCCGGCATCTTCCTCAGTTGATTGCTTTAACCTCATGACAACAATTGCGCGCGCCGCAGGCCGAAGCGGACGCAATACAGAGCTTCTGTTTCGAATGGAAGATGGGTTTGCTTGCTTGTTGCATCCGCGCCGTGAGTTGGAGTTGAAACCGCAATGGTTACTGGTTTCAGCGCAGGCCCAACCAGCACTGGTAAGCGATTGGCTGTTGGAAGCTCTGCGTCTTCACGACAGCAGCGATGGAGGTTCGCAGTCGTTTCGGGGACGACAGTCTGCGGATTCTGTCGCGGCCTCAAACGCCACGGCAGGGTTGGCTCCTTTGCGCAAACCGGCCGTGCTGCAATCTGTTGTTGATTTTTCCTCTCTGTTTGAGCTCCTGTTGCCGGCATTGAGGGCTTGGCTTACTTTGGGAGACCTCTGCTACTACGGCGACGTTCATCCCGTTCTTCGCCCCTTCATCGATGAGGACGGCGTCATTCATCCTACAGGGTGGTTTCAATGTGTTCTGCGTGGGGCCGTGCGGTCCGTGCTGTTGTCCTTGCCAGGCGCAGGGTGCGATGACCCGCGTGAGATGCCGCCCACAGCGCGGCGGCGACTTGCATGCATCACGCTGGGTAGACTTGTGCCGTTTTCGGCGGTGTGGCAGCCACACCCTCACGCTGTAAAGGTTGTGCTATCAAATGACCACGCGCTTCACCACATCGAGTTACTGCACGGTGTGTTGCTGGATCGCCGCGAGTTGGCGGTGGCTGCGGCCCTCTCACCTCAGTCGCAGGGCAAAATGGAGCCCCTCAGTGACGGCAGCACCCCGATTGTGTGCACATCTTCGCGTGGCAGATGTGCTGCGGCTGCGACTGAGTTTCCAGCATCCTCGGGCAATGCCGCGGCAATGAGTGCCTTGGCGTTTCAGGTTTTGGCCACCGCCCTTCGGCGCTCGTGGATGGTGGTAGGACTGTCACTTTTGCCAGGGATATCGTTTGACGAGGACGCGTTCATGGATACCGTGCTTCGCTGGGCGTACGCCTGGCCGCGCACCATTGTCCTCTTCTACACGGATCCTCCTTGGAACGAGGAGTCCTCGTCTCCTTTTTCCGCGGCGTTTCTCGAGGCCTTTGCGCCTGTGGCTGGACTGCGGAGCGCAATAGAGGCTGTTTCTGCCAACCCATAGAAGGGAAGGGAAACGTAGAGCGAAGTGCGGCGGAGGGAGCGCAGACATCTTCTTGTAACGCCCTATCCACCCATCCGTGGGCTTTTTTTTTTGATGGGGTTTCCCTCTTGCTATACAACGTCTGTGCCCTTCTCGGCGTGTACATTTTTGCTTCTCAGAGTGTGTCTAACGCCCCCCTTTTTTTTAGCATTATTATTTTTAATTCTTTTTTCGTTTCGCGTCTTGTTGCTGCGTCTTCACTCCGCCTTCCTCCCTGTTTTTCTTGTCGTTGTGCCTCTGGTAAACTGTGACACCTGCCAGATAAGCGACTAGTAAAAGGAAAAGAGAGAAAAAAAAAGAAGGAAGGCCGGAGGAGAAGCGGGGAGGTAAAGGGTTGAAAAGTGAAGAGTCGGTAAGCCACTAAAAGTACGTAATAGGAGGTCCATCGCTACGCATAATTGTAAGGGGAAAGGCGAGCGCGCGCGCGAGAGAGAGACCCAGGTCCTCCTTCTTTTTCTGCTGCTGCTTCTCGTAATTTCCATTTCTTGACTCCTTTTTGCCGTCGTCCAAACATTGCGGGGGAGATGGATCAGACGCAGCTTCTACGCCTACTCGACAACCTGAGGTCGGCGGACAACTCCGTGCGCAAGGCGGCGGAGGCGGAGTATGAGACAATTGCCACGAATAACGGCGTGTGGATGATGTGCAGCCTCTCGGAACTCTGCGCCGTCACGGAGAGCCCGCAGTCCATGCAGATGGGCATGGTATTGCTAAAAAAGCTCTTCAGCAGTAAGTCCAACTGCTACGACGTCTCGGATGCGCAGACGCAGCAGGCCGTGAAAGGGCTCATGTTGCAGGTGCTCGGGAAGGCGGCTTTCGGTGTACAGCGGGGATTGGCCGCGGCGTGCGTGAGTGCCCTTGTCGTCAAGATGCATGCGCTGGGCCAGGAATGGGGGGAGCTTTGGCAGAGTGTGTTTCAGATCCTCGAGAATGCGGAGTCGGCCTGTCAGCTCAAGACGATCTGCTGCGAGATCATTGCCGCGACGGGTCCCACCATGGCGAACTACTTCGAGGCCTACACAGCCAAACTGGTGACTGGAATTAAGAATTGCCTGACAGACCCCTCCGTGGAGGCGCGAAAGAGCGCCTTTGACGCCCTTGTCAACGTTGCCATGTGTTACCCTGTGCCCGAGTTGGCCGAGTTGGTTCCCTTGATGCTGCAAGCTGTACAGGACGCCCTCAACGCCTCCAACTGGGATGACGCGGAGCAGTTGACCGGTAAACTCGCAGACGGCGTCGCCAATGCCGCCGGGCTTTTTGTGGGTCACACATCCGCGCTTCTGCAGGGATTGATGGAAGTGGCCTCGACACCGTCAGTAGGGGCGGGCGCACGTCACATGGCCATTGAGGCTTTACTGACCTACTGCGAGAGTGAGCCGAGGACGGTGCGCAAGGTGCCACACTTCTCCGCCTCCTTCCTGCAGCTCCTGTTTGAGTACACACTCAACCCCGAGATGCCGGATGACTGGGACGAGAAGGGCGTCAACCTTGACGGGGAGGACCTTGAGGAGGACAATGATGACACTGTTGGGAGCAGCGGGATTGATCGACTGGCGTCGGCGCTTGGCGGGAGAAAGCTGGACGCCTTGGCTCAACGGCTCTTCGTCGAAAACATTCACTCTTCCGATTGGAAGCGGCGTAATGCGGCACTGCTGCTTATTACGTACCTCGCGGAGGGCATGGCGACGGTTCTTGAAAAGCATCTTGAGCAAATCGTTCATATGGTTATCCCTGCCGTCCGGGATGAGGTGAAGTACGTCCGCGCCAGCGCTCTGGATTGCCTCACGCAGATGTCCAGCGATTTTGCACCGAAAATGCAGGAGCAGTTGTCCGCGGTAATTGTTCCAGCCGTCATGGGGTGCCTCGGCGACAGTGTGCCAGCCGTTGCAACGCGTGCGGCCCGCTGCCTGGATTCCTTCTTTGACCAGTGCGAAGAGAGTGAAAACGAGGATGACACGCTCTTCCTCAAGCTGTTCGAAGGTTACATTGAGGGCCTCTGCGTCTCCCTCGTGACGCTTCTGAAGCAGACACCGCACAGGTTTCTTCGCGAGGATTGCCTCGGCGCCCTCTCTTCCGTCATCTCCACCTGCAAAGGTCTACTGAAGCCGTATGCCAGTCACCTTGTCCCTGTGTTCCAGGAGATTTTGGCGATGCCGGATGCCCCGGAGACGGTCATGATGAAGTGCAAGACCATCGAGTGCACGACGCTCTTGGCCTGTGGGGTGGGCAGGGAAGTTTTTGCCCCCTACGCCCATGATATGTGCGGCTACCTGCGCGATCTGCTGAATCACCTGGCAAGGGGTTCGAAGGACGACGACATGCGTCTGCGCTACGTGCTTCGGGGCTGGACATGCATGACGGATTGCCTCAGGGAGGAGGTGGCTCCCTACCTGGAGATTGTGATGCCTGTGCTTATCTCCATGATGAATGTGGAGTGTGACACGGAGGTGGAGAACGCCGAGGTTGGCGTCGCCGACGACGACGAGGATGAGGACGAGGATGACAATAAGGTGACCACCATGCGCGTGGTGGTCCCCGGCGTGGGTGTCAGGAGGATCAAATTGCACACGGGCCTCATTGAGGAAAAGGACCTTGCGGCCAGCGTTGTCAGCGCCATGCTGTCGTATGTTGGGCGGCAGCTTTTGCCGCACCTGCCGCAAATTACGGAGTCCGCCGTGAAGCTGATCAGCTTCCAGTCAGACTCCTCCATCCGCGAGAGCGGGGCGTTGATTTTAGACGGCGTGATGGACGCATACGACCCGACGGGGCGGGCCCAAGTGGCGGTTAGCGTGATGTCCCCGCTCCTAAACCAGTTTGCGGAGGAGGACGACTTGGAGGCGTCGAGCGCCATGTCGGTGGTGATTAGCCGTTGCATCGACGATGCACCCACGCTTGTGTCACCGAAGACGGTGGACTCCATTAGCGAGAAGATTCTTGGGGTCTTGCAGCGCGCGATGGAGAGCCGCGCGGAGAGTCTGCAGTCCCAGTTGCAGGAGAACGACGACGACGAGCTGGACAAGCTGAAGCAGGAGGAGGAGGAGGCGGACGCCCTCATTCGCGACACCTGCGACCTCCTTGACAAGATGCTCGAGCGTGCCAGCGCCGTCTTTGCCCCCGTTTTCAACACCAAGTTCATCCCGGTCCTGCAGCGAATGCTCAAAGGGGACGAAAAGGACGTCATGGTGGCACGCGGTCTCGCGCTGCTGTGCAGTTTAGTGGAGCACGCCCCGGACCACGTGACTGGCTTAATCCCCACGATTGTCGAGAGCGTCATCGACTTTGCTCGGCGGCACCAGGACGCCGATGTGCTGCAATCCGCCTTCTATCTCATGAATCTTTTGCTGCAGTACTTTGAGCACCACGAGTATCCTGCGACTCGGCAGTTTGTTGAGCAGGTGCACGGGATTGTCACTCGTTACTTGGCCGTGCAGCACAACGAGGAGTACGAGGATGCCACGTGCAACGCAATTAGCACGACGGTGACGCTCCTCTCGCTGTACCACCAGCTTCTGCCGGAACAGGAACAGGCACAGACGCTTGCCCGCGTCGTGAATTCCCTCCCCGCTGGCGGGGACAAGACGGAGGCGTGCCGGGTGCACGAGCGTGTGCTGATGTGGGTCGTGCAGCGACACCCGCTGCTGAAGGGAGACGAGGCACAGGCGAAGACAATTCTTCTGCGACTCCAGGCGGCCGACGAGGACGTGCTGAACGAGTCCACGCGGGCCCAACTTGCGCACATGTAGGCTGTCGACAAGGGGAGAGGCAAAACTCCAGCTGTGGCGGCCGCAACCGTGGAGGGGGCAGCGGGGCGAGGAGAAAAACAAAAACAAACAAACAAACATAAAACAAACAAACAAACAATGAAGCAACAGACCAGGGATAAAAAGACGACCGCGGGGAGCCCAGAGGCCGAGGTGACGAGAGAACGGAGGGGGACTCTGTTCCGCGAACGATGCAGGGGACGCAGCTGGAGGGACAAGCCTGCGATGACGAGAAGATTCCGTGAATGCCGCCGCCGCTGTTGTTGTTGTCGTTGTCTTTGGTTTCTTCTTCTGCTCCCTCTTCGCCGCGTCCCCTCCCTGCGGCAGCCGCCGTCGTTGGAGTTGTCCTCTGCGCCCAGGCACACCCCCAAGCGGCGGCATTAACCTCCACGTCCCCACATGCACGCAACTGCCGCGGAGCCACGTGCTACAATAGTGGGCGTGTGAAAGCAGCGCACGCGTGCGTGCGCGATATATATTTATATATAAGCCAATAAAAAAGGACCCAATACACAGAGAAAAAAAGAGGAAAACAAAAACTGCAAGGCAAAAAACAAAAACATAGGAAACTGAGCCCTGTGCCCCGCAATACAATTGAGGAGAGAGAAGGGACTGCGTGAGAGCGCATGAGTGGGTCTTCCTCGCACATGTGCTCAGGTACACAATAACTGGGGCGTATTAACGTCGTGACGGGCATGCGGTGTCCGTCATTAACATTTCTAATCTGGGCCGCTGTTGTAAGGGAGAAGGGGGTTGCGCCCCGACTTGAGGAGGAGAGGGGCGCGCTGGTGCCAACCCACGAATAACTTGGCAGTAATGGAAAACACATATGCATATAGATATATATATGCTTTTAAATCGATCAGATTCACCTGGAAGACTTTTTGCGTCGTTGTTCATCACGGACAGAAGAGCGAATAACGATGAGGAATTAATGCCACGAGCCGCAAACCGTCCGACTCATCTTTGGTCCTGCTTAGGGGCCCTTCCTTGTGTGTGTCCCTGTTTGTTCCGTGGGCTTCGACTCGGCCGCTCCGCGTGTGCGTGCCGTTACTGAGTGATTGGAGTGTTGCCAGATTTCTTCCTCTCTGCGGCTATCTTGCTCTGTCTTCCTTCTTTTAGTGTGTGTGTGTGTGTGTGTTTGCTGCCGTTGCCGTTGCCTACTCTGCGGAGGGGGCTGCTGTGACACGCGCCGCGTGCCACCCTTCATCCCACGTTGGCTGCGGGTAGGGAGTTGCATGCGCGCGCTGCGGGTGGCCGTGTAGGAAGACGCAAAAATCACAGACGCCAAAAAAAAAAGAAGGCAAATAAACAAACAAAAATAAAAGCAGAGAGGCGGAGGAAGCGGGGACGACCGCAGAGGGGAGGCTGAGGCGAGGAAATTCACTGAACCCGCAAAACAAAGCCAAAAAGAAAAAAATATAAGAAGACGCAAAAGAGGAACTGAGTTTGGGGTTGGCTCGAGTCAACATGGGCGGCAACTCAAGCCGGGAGATGATGAGCCCGTACGCGGTGAACACCCCGCTCATGGGTGTTTGCTTCACTTCCTTGCTCTTCAACAGCGTCCAGGGTGGGACCCTGCGATCTTCTAACGTGTACAACAACTTCATTTTGCTTTACATGCTTGGCTTCTCCACGGGATGCTCGACGGTCCTTCAGCAGCCGTTATGGGGCGCGAAGCTGGGTTTACTTGCCTCCTTCTTCTTTACATTTGGCCCCAATGTGCGGATGCTGTACACGCAGCGCCTCTTCCCAGACTACGTGCGCTACGCCATTGGAGGGGGTTACATGACGTATCATGCGCTGCAGTGGTACCGTGAGGCGACGTACTTTGAGGATGCCATGGAGGACAACCAGGACCACTAAGCTGCAAAAAGAAGCGGGCGTTCTCCTTTTTGCGTTTTTTTTGTTTTCTCCCTTCTTTCCGCGGCGCTGGCACTGGCTGAGAGAGACAAGGAGAGAGCGGAGGAGAGAGAGAGAGAGAGAGAGTTCTCCCTGTGTGTGTGTGTGTCTGCGAGTGTGTACGTGTGTGTGGGGGTGGGGGGTGGGGAGCGGAACACATACCTGCAGTGAAATGGGGTGGAATGGGTGAGGTGGGCGGCCTCTTTTCTCACTCTTGTTATGCCGTTTTGCTTTGCATGGACAACCTTCATTTGCCCCCTGTCTTGCTGCTCTTGGCGCATTTCACGACAAAACACACACAACAACAACAACAAAAACAACATCAAGAAAAAAAAAGTGACCGCGCCGCACCGTCGTGCGACCTTCTGCGTGAGTCTGTAGGTAAGGCGCTTGAAGAGGAGGGGCGAGACGAAGGGCGAAGAAGAAGCAGAAGAAAATAAGCGGCGGTACATTTTATAGGCATTCAATGGTGGCTTCGCATTCGACCGGAGTCTTCTTCACAGGGGTCCCTCTATTTGTGGAGCCGCAAAGCCTTCGAAAGCATTTTGAGAGCGTTGGCCACATCACCGACTTTCGCCTTTTGGGCCCGGCACCAGGAAGGGACTTCCGCTACGGTTTTGCCGACTACCTGGACGTCACCAGCGCAGAGGAGGCTATTCAGCGGCTCAATGGCACCTCCTTCGGCGAACGCACGATGAAGGTCACGTCGGCGGCAAACTCGCGATCTAGAAAGCGCAGTCGCCAGCATGTGCACACACATGAGCCACCGGTGCGTGGCGGAATGGTGTTCCCACGCGGCTATGTTGACCCCTTGCTGGGTCGCGACGACAACAATGTATTGGAATGCTTGCAGCGCATGCCTGTAGCGGACGCTTACGAGGCGGTCGAACAACTCCGCGTGTTGGTGTTAGAGCGGAAGGACGAGGCGCGGAAGCTGCTTGATAGTTGTCCAGCGCTCCGGCTAGCCGTCGTGATGATTCTGCAGCATGCAGGACGTCTGCCGTACGGTCCGCTTCCGCTTGAAGCGGTGCGGCGCACGGACGCTCGGCCTGTCAACGCGGCCCCAACGACGGCGGAGGAGGATACTGCAGAAAAGAAGGCTGAACCCACGGAGGAGGAACGCGACGAGGTGATTGAAATTCTGACAAAGCTCAGTGAGGAGGATGTGGAGCGCATTGTCACTATGAGTGAGGAGGATCTTGATCGCATTCCTGACCTTGTACAGAGGCAGCAGATGTCCGTGCTACGGGCCCGATTGTTGGATATGGCAGGCAACCTTGAATGAGTCCAGCGTCCCTGCATTACGCCTGTCTGCGTGGATGCCGCTGTACTCTTGCTTGTGGATGCACCACTAACACCGAACGTCTAGTGCATCTGTTGTCGCCCATACCGCAATGCTTTCTTTTTTGGATTTCTTCTTTCTTTTCTTTTCTCACCCGGATTGTGTGCGTGCATGCCTTTCCCCTTTCCTCGAATTTCCTCTCGTTCCCTCGCTCTTTCTTCCTCTGTGTGTTCAGCTTTTACGGACCACCACACTTTGCCTCTTTTTTTTTTTTGCCTCCTCTGCTTCTTCACACCGCTGACGGCTTGGGGAGCGAGCGCGTCAGGCCCAGCGGTCCTCCGCAGCCTTCTCTTTCACCCAACTTTTTACCGGCGGCGCGGAGCTTGCGGCAGAGGTGCGAGGCGGCCGCCCAAGGCGGGAGAAGCGTGGGGAATAGCTGGCGGCGGGGGGAACGGGAGGCGCCTGCGCGAGACAAATGCATCGGGGAGCTTACCAAGTTCGATTTTACGACTCCTCTGACGACGAGCAGAATGTGCGGGTTGCGGAGGTGATGCCGGTGGTAGACGACCCCCAGCCACTGCCGGAGGCGGCAAGTAGTCGCCAGCAGCAGCAGCAGCAACAGCCGCCCTCGTGGATAAGAAGAGCCGTCGACAGTGCCGTGACGTGCGTCGCATCGGCGCTGACGACGCAGTCGGGGGCGCCGGCCAGCACGCAACTCACCATCGCGAGGGCCTCCTCGAGTTCTTCAAACGACAGCGGTGACTGGGGCTACAGGGGTTATTGTAGATCGCCTTTTCATGAGGAGACACCGCCACCCAATGACTCGCTGGATCGCTCTGAGGACATTGCCGTTGACCTGCGTGAAGTGATTCTCCAGTATAGGCGGACGCCCAACGATGTGTGCAAGCGGATCATTCTTGCAGCGCTTGACTTTAGAGAGGTTCAAATCAACGGCGATGTGTTTCGCGCTGCTGCCGGCAACAGTGAGCTCATTGGAACTCTGCTACGTTCAGGACGAGTCAACTTCGATGATCCTGATGTACAGGAGGTCATTCAGGAGGAGATCGATTCCGCGTTGCGGGTGGACCGGGCGGACCGGGTTCGTACTTATCCAGACAAAATTGGGTACCTGAGGCTGCTGTGCCGTGTGCGTAGTGCAACCCTGACGCAGGAGCAGGCGCGGCAATGCCGTCAGTCAGGCTTTGAATATGCCAAGCTGCTTTACGACAATCCGCATCTTTTGCGAAATATTCCACCACCTAGTTGGTTTGTGGCGCGTATATTAGATTTCTTCTCCATCCTGGTCATGGTCATCACGTGGCTTGGCTTGGCTGCCACCTTGCTCAACTTTGTGTCCGTCGGCTGGCTTGCGTCCATTTGGTTTCGCAGCAATCATCCCTCCTTTGGTTACTGGACGATCCTCTGCTACGTGGCCGGCTACGTGGGCAGCATTGTTGTGGTGATGACCTCCGAGGAGGGGCGCATTCGCGACTACGACGACCGCCTCTGGGACTACCCAGACAACTCGCTGAAGGTCGTCCCTTGCGTCCCTTTTTTTGAGATCGCCCTCTTGTATGTGACACTGCGGTACGAACTTCTTCGCGACAAGGCAAAATACTTCGTCATTCGACACGACTTGTACAATGGCCTCTCCAATGTCTTGATTATTAACACTTATTTGTTCGCCACCCCGCAGTTGCTCTTGCAGTTTTATCTCAGCTCGCTGCATGACCCAGATACGAAGGAGCTTGCCGCCTATGGACTCCTGGCTTGTGTCAACTACACATTGTATGGGATGTCCATGTGCCTGTTCATGTGGAATATCTTCTTTCAGTACTCCTGCAACAGTTTTGGGTTTGCCGTGATGGCGGTAAAACAGGCCCTCTTGATGCCTATCGATGTCACCACTCGTACTCTCATTGTCACAGCGTTATTCTACCTGGAGTGCAACGTTGTCGCCTGTGTGATGTCGCTTAGCGACATTTATAAATGTTCATGGGAAACGATTGTTTTCATTGCGGTTCTGGTGACACTGATCGTCATTGTGATTATTGGGTTTGTGCTGGTCATCCTTCTGGGCGCCATACGACACATTTGGGCTGTGTGTTTGCTTTCCATTTTGCTGCAGGTGGTCTTTAGCATATACGCCGTCGGGAACGCTAGCGAAGACCAAGAAGTTTGTAGACTGCTGGCTATTTCCACTTCCGTTGTGCCACCGTTCACGTACGTGGCGTATGCGGCTTTCTGCGTCACGTTTCTTGCCTGGGTGGCTGTCGCGCTTCACGGTAAAGTAACGGGCAGGCAGTCGTACCTGCGTTGGGACAACCACTTCTATTGGTCCTGTGGACGATGAGACCGGCAACACAGGCCCGCACTTCCGCGCCGAGCTGGAAATGTAGTTGCTATGCCTCTCTGTTTTTCACCCTCTAAATCAAAACAAGTCTAACGAGAAAAAAAAGGGGAAAACACAAAACACCGTGGCTTTGGAGCCCATCTTGCGGCACCGTGCACCCCGCACACACACACACACACACAGTTGCATGCTCTCATTGTATCTATTACTCTTCTGTTTCCGCTTTTTTTTTTTACCTCTCGCGGCTTCATAGTCTGGCTGTGTCAACGTGTGTGGTTTCATTACACACCGCCACGAGCGCTGGAAGGGGAAGGAACTATATATATTGCGGCCCGCCCAGGCGATGCAACAGACAGAGATAGTAGGGATCGAAAGCACCCACCCCTCTTCCAGGGGTGCGAGGCTGGGGTTGTACGACTCGTACGACTTTGGCGTGCTTGCCGTTGATGTCGTCCTGGGCGACGGAACACGGTGGATGCTGGAATTCGCGGAGAGCCTTTACCTTGGCCGTCTGCTGTCGATGCGGCCGCCCGTGGTCCTCTCTTTTGGCTCAGCGCAGGCGATGCGGGAGCTCGAGAAAGTTGTTGTGCTCCTCCACGGCAAGGCCCCCAAGGCGTTCAGCGATGCCATGGACGAGCGCAGCAGGGGGGCGAAAACCGCCACGGTGAGGGTCCACGAAACGACCAACGCAGAGGCCGTTGGGAGGACAATGCCGGCTGCCGCACCCACCGCGGAGGGGTTAGCCGGCGACAGGAGCGCCCTCGTGCGTGCCTACGTGCGTCAGATGTCGGACAACCGGAAGCTCTTCATGGACGTGCTTGAGCTCGCGGCACGCCTGGAGATGGAGGAGGCATTTCCACTTCTCTGTGAGGAATTCAGTCGCATTTTTGAGGAGGAGGTTAGAGGGAAGTTCTCCACTAGTCTCTCCTTGTTAGAGGAACTTGTGGAGACTGGACAGATGGGGATTGAGAAGTTTAGAAAGGCTGTCCTGCAGGCCTTTGCACTAGACGATGCCTCCTCGGTTTCCTCAAGGGAGGAGCAAGGACAACAAAGGCCCTCCACCCGTGATGCGGTGGCCCAGCAGTGGCTGAGGCGGTTGGGAGAGGACCATTACTTCTTTCCGAAGGGACAGCTGATTGGCGAACTCACACAGTCTCTAGACCCGGAGCTGCCCGTGATGCACGATGAAACACCCTTTGAGGACGAATTTACCCCCAACTTTGAGAGGCATCCATTTCACAGCCCAGTGTGGGAGCCGGAGGATGCCGCCAAGGCGTGTCCTGTGTGCGGGGTGACTTTTGCCCCATGGTCCATCTTTTCCTTCAATACCGTTAGGCCAAGCCATTGCCGCTGCTGTGGCCGGCGCATCTGCTCTCGCTGCACCTCATGGCAACTGGATAAGTCAATCGCGAAACTGAACAAGCCTGGCGTGGCAGAGGAGGGTCAGCTTCGACGCGCCTGTAAGGAGTGCTTTGACAAGGCGGAAAAACTGAACAAACACGCGTTTTTGTGTGAAATATTTGTTCTTGCGGGTCTGTCTTTGACCGAGATCGCGCTCCTGCGTTCTATAAATCCACAGTGGAAGGGGGCCTCAGAGTTGTGTCTTAGCGACTATAGGTCTTCGCTGTATCAACACGCCTCGTGGAAGTTGGCAGTGGCGCCGCAGACCGCGCGCATCCTGGCAAGCAGCGTTGACATCTTGGTTGGTCATCCTGAGCCGCTCATCTTTCTTTTCATCTCCATGGATTGGAGTAACCAGAAACTCGTCGCTGCGGCCTGCGCAACGCTCGAGAAGACGTTGAAGGATGCGGATCCGTGGGTGCGGTCGGGCTGCTCCCGCGCCTTTTGCTGGAGGCCATCCGTTAGCCACTGGCACATGCTGTGCACCAGGGCGTGTGGTCTGATGCTTCCGTCGTTTTTTGCCATCAAGATGCTTGAGTGCCTCCACCGCGCGCCGGAGGGACACCCCACCGCGGATCTGATGCGCCTGATGGTGACGAAGGAGCTTCTCTTAAAAAAACTATCCTGTCTGGACAGGCGCGTCTGCGAGTGCGTGGTTGTGCTTCTGCTGGATATCTTTGAGCTGACGACGTGCCAGCCACATGCCACGTCGGTGCTACTGCGCTTGTCTGCTCAGGACCGAAGTCTGGCGCTTATGATCTTCCAAGAGACCTTCGCCCGCTGCCGCTACGATGAGTTGAGCTACCAGACCCTGCGGGAGCTTGTGATTGATGTGGATCGCACGAGGCGGCCCGAAACGCATCAAACGTTTCTTAATACGCTGCAATTTCTGGACGTGCTGCGGTCCCCGTGGACGGAGGGTGTCAAGCAAAACGACATTGCCGGCACGCGCGAGTCGCTGTACAAGAGCCTCCGCAAGGCTGGGCTGTTGCTCGTGGCAAGGGAGGCACAGGATGCGGCACTGGTGAACACCTACGCCATCTGCCCGATCCTCTTTCCCTTCGACACCAGGGTTGTGCTGACCAAAATTGGCTTTGGCGGCATTTTAGCAATGAACTCGAAGCAGCGGCCTGTGCTGATTCCTCTTATCGACGAGGGAGGCGAGCAAATTTGCATTCTCTACAAGAATGAAAACCTTGAAAAGGACAAGGTGATGTGTATCGCCTCGCGGTTTCTGCAGAGTGTGCTCTACAAACAACTAAGCCACGTTGTGCTTCCCACCTACCACGTCATGCCCCTTTCATCCTCCTCCGGAATCATTGAGATTGTGAAGGACGGGCACACCGTTCAGCGTGTCATCCAGCCGTACAAGGAGCACCGCCTGCTGCAATATCTGCTGCAGCTGGACCAATACTACGGACATCAGAAGGAGCAGCAAAATCGGGATCAGCAGCAGGGAGCGGGGGCGTTTGCGCAAGGGGAGGAAAGTGGCTCGGTAGTCAACGTCCACAATAACTTCCTTTGCTCGGCAAAATTTTTTATTTTGATGAATTACATTTTTGCCATTGGGGATCGGCACCGTGACAATGTGATGGTGCACCCAAGCGGTGCCATCTTCCACATCGACTTTGGAATGCTGCTGAATTCGCGCACGCTGGCGGAGCGGGTCACCACCAGCTACGTGCGATTTGACCTCGACCTGGAGGAGTGTGTGCTGAAGTTCATGCGCGACGACGAGAAGCGGTGGCAGGGCTCGTTATTGCCCGGTTCCCCTCCGCCGCCTGATCAAGGGCCGATTGCAACTTCCCCGGCACACACCTCGGAAGATTTTCTCTCCAGATTTCTGATGGAAACGGCTGACTGGTTTCTTGAGGTTCGGCCGTACGCGAGTATTCTTTTTCAGCTCCTCTCCCACGTTCTCTTTCGGCAGGCGCTTGACGGTGTGCACTCAGTCGAGCAGCTCATGGCGTTGATGCATACTATATTTATGCGCGATGCGGCGGAGGGGACCTGCAAGACGCTGTTTTGTGATCGTGTCAGGCAGTCGCGGGGGCAAACGTGGCTGAAGGACCTCACCCATGACACGCAGAAGCAAACGTGGATCATGGTGGCGCAGGGGCTGAAGTGGGTGCGGGAGAAGACCGGGCTCGACCGCTTTGATGCCCCGCATTGAGGCAGCGAAGGACCAAGCGTGAAGTTTCACCAGTTGGCCAACCGGCGTTGGAAATATTAGCGGGCAGCGAGGAGGACAAGGACAGCGGTAGGAGACGCGAGCACGACGTGCATGCTCATTGAAACCTTGCCTCTTTTCAATTTGATGATTCATTTTTTGAGAGTTTTCTTGCTTGTTATCTCTTCTTGGCTCTTCACCCTGCTGCTTCTAAGCCGCCGCTTCGTTCGTTTTCCCCTCGCGCTCCATATGTATATCTACAAAGTAGAGTGCTTTTTTTTTTGCATTTTAGTTCCCCTTCGGCATGCTTAGTTTCCTTGTGTTTATTGCTCCCTGCAGTTGCTCCCCCCCCCCAGTTTTAGTTACTTTTTTTTTTCTCCTCTTGTTTCGTTTTGAACGCGTTGTTGTTTTATTTACTTTATTCTGCGAATGTCTCCATTTTGTTCCTGCTCAGGGACTATATTTGCTGCACACGTGTGCTGAACGCGTTACAGCTCTTTTTGAGAGTGTGCTGGGTTGGTGTTGACCGAGCTGCCTTCGCTGTTAATTCCTACTGGCCCTGCACGGCTCGCCCCCGTCCCTTTGGACGGAGCGTGGCTGTTTGCCTTCCTTTTTCCACCGTCACCCGTAATGGCTCTGTTTTGTTGCCGCTGTTCTACTTCTTGGCTCACTTGGAACTTGAGGATAACCACATAGGGTCTTTTTTTCCCCCCTTTTTTACTTGTTTTGGTTTGTGTGTGTTTTTTTTTCCTGTTTTCCCTTTCCCTCCGAAAGGGCTCTTGCGTTGCATTTTTATGGACAAGGAGGAACTCCCGGGGGCGGCGGCGGCCGGTGTTATGCCGCCTAGCCTGACGATCAGAACAACGTTTAAGCGGGCTCACACCTTTGCGGAGGTGAGCAAGGCGGTGAAGTCGCTCTACGCTTCCGTGTCGCATGGGAATGCTTCTGTCAACACGCTGGCCAGCGCCTCAAAGACGCGCCACCACGGCGAGGGAGCGACGGTGGAGGGGGGCGCGAAGATGTTGTGCGTATGGGACGTGGACGACACGTTGGTCGCCTCGGGAGTCCCTGGGGTGCGTCAGTGCCCCATGTTCGCCGACGATGAGCTGACCGGCCTCTTCCGTAGCTGCCCTGCCAGGCACCTGTTGCTGTCGCAGGGCAGCGTGGATGACGTGTTTGCCCCCGCCCCCGCGGGGAAGCTAGAGTTCCTGGCGCCCTTTTTCCTCTCGGGCGGTAACCCTCTCGGCAGCCACGTAGGCAAGGCGCTGCCAGGCTGCGGCAACCTGTTTGTGTGCTCAACGCCGCCAAAGGTGCGGCGTCCCGGCGGCACAGGCCCGGCCAGTAGTGATGGCGTAGTTGTGCGCATCGCCACCAGCCGCGCCCCGCGAGAGCAGCCGGGGGACGCGGAGAGTTTTCTTAGCGAAACGGCAGAGCCCCCGCGGTGCTCAAGCGATGTCCGTTGGCTGGTGATGCGGTCTTCTCTGTGGGGCATCTCACTCGCAAGTCTCTCCAACTTCGTTGCTCCGTCGGCACACACTGCCTTTTTTGATGGCTCTGTATTTCACAAGATGGACATTGTGCGGTCACTGGCGGCAAGCGGGTTTTGGGACGCCGTATTTTTTATCGACAATGACTTGACAGAGATCGGCCTGGTGCGCCCAGGGCTTAACGTCGAAGACTACTACCGCATGCAGAGCCTGGGAAGGATGTCGCGTTTCTTTCAGTCCGACCTGCTCCTGCTGCAAGTCTCTGCGGAGTTGGCAGAGCGGAAACACTGTATGGAGCACTCTGTCTCCAATGGCGAGTCCTTGAGAGGGGATGCCTCCGTCAACTCAAGAGACGGCAAAAAAGCGAGTGAGAAGAAAAAGAAAAAGGGCTGCGTCAATGCGGAGTTCCTGCATTTTGGACTTCCAGATGTGTTAAACGTCGGCGGCAACTCGGCATCCTCGCTGACGCGCTTGCATCAGCCCTCCACACGCGTGGTGGAGCTTTACCTGGCACACCTGCACTTTGACGGGCCGCGGTACCGCCGCATCACGAAGGCGAGTCAGGTCGCCATCGACACGGGCGCGAAGGAGCTATGGCACCCGGTGTTTCGCACCGGCCCGGCGTGCAATGACGAGGACTACGCCAAGTTGATGGCGAGCTTCTCTCTCTACGAGGACGAGGTGCGAAGCTACGGGCTGGAGGCCGAGCCGCAGCTCTCGCCGGTGCCTGGGTGGGAGCCCAGCGTCGACGTCGTCACCCGCCCGATATACGCTCGACCGCCGTTCCCCCGGCGCCTCGCCCACCAGTACCGCAACATATGCCACCAGATTACGACGAACCTGATTGAGCCGTGCGGCCGACGCCTGACCGAGGAGCAGCAGTACGAATTGAAGAAGGAGGCAAACAATCTCTATCGGCGCCTCATTCGTCGACAACCGGTCATTGACCCGATGCTCACCGCAAACTTGGCGAGCTCGTTGTTTAGCGCCTTTACTGCGGAGCATCGCCTGCCCCGGAGCCTGGGCGAAATATTGAAGAAAGACCTTGACGCGCTTATGGAGGGCACACTACCTGAAGAGACGGTCGCTTGTAGTGGAGACGTACGCAGCTAAAGCTGGGAATCTGCGGACGCGCGGCAACGGGCGCAGGGCGTCAGTGCAACTGGGAAGGCAGGAAGAGAAGAGGACAAGCAGTGGGATTTATATTGCAACACAGATGGAGTTGATAATGTGGACATATAATGACGAACGAATATCATGTTCTTTTTTTTTTTCTTTGATTGATTGAAGTGCTTGGCATAAGATGTTAGCCGTCAGTGTTGATGGAAGGGGACAGTCAACAAAACCAAGGCCAAGAACAACAGGCTGAGCATGCCTGTTTAGCCGGCGCTTCTGACGTTGTGGATCTTGGCTCGCTTCTTCGCCCCGCTTTTTTTTTGTTTTGCCCCCCACCCATTGTTGCTACGTGTTTCACGTCGAAACACTGCTGCGGGATTTCACTGACCAACGTGTGTGGAAGTACGCCCTGGCGGGGGGGCAAATGAAAAGTAGAGGCATACAGCATAGTCAGAGAAGGGGTAAAAACTGAGGGGTGCAAGAGCACAAAAAGAAAAAAAAGAAGAAGGAATTGTTTGGGTGTTCTCAAGTATCCTTTCTGCCCTTCGGTTTGAGATGTAGTCCCCGTGGCTCTGCCAAACAAATTCCTTTCACTTCGAGTTATTGGGAGTTTGCTCGAAGTACGTCTGGGTGCCTTTATTCTACTTTGGCATATATATATATATATATATATATATATATATATAT
>NW_021704096.1:7164-12915 GCF_003719485.1 Trypanosoma conorhini | reverse complement strand
CTTACTTGTCATATATATATATATATATATATATATATATATATATCTTTGCATTTGTTTAACTGCCCCCCTGCCGCTGTATTGTCTCCTTCACTATGCGTGCGTGTGTGCGTTTCTCCGCCTTGCTATTCTATTTATTATTCTTCTTTGTTCTTCGTCCTGCGCTTGCCTGCGTGCTGGATAGGGCCACTCTCTGGATTGCGGTTGGGCAGCGGCTGTGGTGGCCGGGTGGGAGGGAGGGGGCGTGTGTGGGTGCTTGGCCGGCTGCGAGGCCGACGAATTACACATGGAGACTACGTTGCGCACGTTTTGCATCATCCCACACGAGGCCCGTGACGATGAATTTTTTGACGCCGTCTTCGAAGACGGGGTGCGTGCGTTGTCTCAGGGTCGCTTGCACTCCCTCTTTTTTTCACACGTCCTGAGTCCGGCGCACGACATTGCCGGCCACGTTGTGGGGCCGCTGCTGAACAAAGTGCGTCAAGGCGGCAGCGTCGCCCTCATCGTGGCGCTGCCGGAGGATGAAGCAGACGGGGTTGGCGCTGGCGGTGCGGGCGCCACCTCGGGCGAGAAGCTGGAGGTTTCGCTTGAGCTCTACGCCCACCTGTTGCCGCTGCTGTTCCGTAGCGCTGAGCGCTGCTGCTTTGCGCGGGTGTCGGCCATCACTTTTAGCGTGCAGGAGAAAAAGATGCACGACCTGCTACAACGCTGTGAGCTGCGTAGTGAGGGCGATGCGCAGCATCAGTTGTTAGAGCGTGAGGGATCGTCCTCGAGGTGGGGGGCGATTATGAAGCTGCTGCATGAGCGGCATGCGCAGTTGGAGCGGGGTGGCGTAATGCCTCTGGAATCTCTGTTGGTGGTGCGGGTGGAGCTTGAGGGCTACGGCACGGTTGTGCTCGCGGAGGTGGGCTGTGGGCGGAAAACACTTGATCAGCTGACGCTGTTTCTTCGCAGCGGTGGAGCGTGTGGCAGCAAGACGTATCCGCCACGGGGCCTGCTCTCGAGCAGCCTGCGCGGCATGGCGCCACCAGCAGCGTTGGTGCACGTTGTGGGAATTCCGGATCCGGCGCCGGCGCCTCGCAACACGATGCGGCTTCTTCGATTTATGTCTTCGATGTCGCATGCGCCTGCCGCAGAGTCGACGGAGTTCTCGTTGCGGACCCGCGACGCACCGCAGCAGGAGCAGAAGCCGCGGCAGTCTGATGCCACCAGCCCGTCACCGGTGTATTCTCCCTCTGTTGATGCGGCGGATGCGAAGCCTGAGGTTGCCGGCGCTGCGCCTGCGTCTCGGAGGCTGGCTCGCCCCTACGCCTGGACGGGGGAGCTGTTTGTTGACCCCTCGCAGTGCGCGCATGCGCCGCCGTCCCGAGAGTACGCCACCAGCACCCCCACGTGGGACTGGGGCGTCACTCGTCCCGAGCCGCCGTGCCGTGACGCAGCCCGAGCCGCGTTGTCAGGCGCCACGGCGACCCCCGTGGAGGACGCGCTCGCCATGGGGGCCGTGCCGCGGGCGTCACGGGAGCAGGCGCTCGTGAATAGGACGACGACCCTGGACCGCGCAAACCGCGAACTCTCAGAGGCGCTAGTTGCCGCCAAGGCGGAAATTAAGCATTTGCAGAGCTTGCAGCAGTCCTGTCAGGAGCTCCTACGGCAGAAGCAAGACACAATCTTTTCCCTGACAGCATCCAGCGAAAAGGCGAGGCAGGACAACGTAGGTTACACGAAACTGGTCCCAAAGCTACTGCGCAAGATCAGAGGGCTCGAGAAGGAGCGGGAGACGTTGCAGCAAACTTTGAAGGAGTGGGAGAACCAGAGCAAAGAACTGCAGGAAAACAACCGCCGCCTTCGGGCGGAGCTGCAACGGCAACAAAGAGAGATGAAGTGCATGACAAGAAAAGAAACCCAGCGTGTTAGAGAGCACGCCCTGCTTCGTATCGGGAAGGATGGCGGAGCGAAGGGGAGCGCCGAAAAGGTTGGTGGCGGGACTACTTCCCCGAAGCGTGTTCGCAGTGTGGCGGCGTCGCCTACGTCCGACGCCAGTAGACGATCCAGAAGCGGAGGCGCGGCGGAAAGGGATGGAAAGAATGGCTCAACACTTCTTGGTGCGATTGAGGAGCTGCGGCAGCGCAACACGGCACTGGAGGCGGAGGTGCAAACGCTTCGACGGGGGAGACCTGTCACGGAGAATCCTGCAGGGGACCATGCAAGTGGAGCAGCAGCGGCGGCGGCGGCAGGTGGCGAGCAGGGGGTGATGTTTACCGCCTGTGAGACGATGCGGGAGCACCTTTGCCGCCTCACGGAGGAGCTCCACCGCAGCTACGAGGAAAATGGGCAGCTACGACGCCTCGTGTCTGATCGATCCCTTGTCTCATCGCACTCGCCGGCAACAGCGCGGGATGACGTCGTGTCGGTGGTTGCCGCCTCGCTGGTGGCCGGGTGCGAGTCGCTGTGTGCGCAGCTAAAGCACATGGAGGCGGAGGTTCATCGCAAGGAAAGCAAAGGCGCAACGCAAACGTTGGCGGGTGGCGTTTTCCACGAGCACGTGGAGGCGGTGGCAGCACTGGGGGCGGCGGTGCGGGACATCGGTGGTCGACGGTATCGTGGGGCGGAGAATTACGAGTCGATTGTGCCGGCGAGCGCCACCGCCGCAGACGCAGAGCACTTGTCAAGTCTATTGTCATTTGAGTTGGAGCGCGAGACACATTTGCGTGCTTTTGTGCCCACCTTTGCGCAACTTTCTGTGGCGACCGAACACCTCAAAATGCGTGTTTTTCCCTCAGGGAGTTGAGGTGGCCTACCCGTTCTCGTGTAGTCCATCTTCTTCCGGCTTTCTCATAGAATATGGGATGAGATTGGTGAAAACAAGTTTCTGCGTATGCCGCGGCTCTGCCGCAAAGAGCTTTGTTCTCCCCCTCCCCCCAGTTGTGCTGACTGTTTACCAGTTTTTTTTGTTTTTTTTTGTTTTCTCCTTACTTTGTACGCCACTGACGCTACTTGTACTTTTTCATTGTCCTACACGCCGTGCCTCATTGGCGCCCGTCCCCCAGGGCGGCTGATCCGGGGCGCACCACGGCCCGTGTTTGCGTGAGATGGCGCCTTTTTTTTTTCTTTGCCTCTTTTCCTCCATATTGTTTCTTTCGCTCTTTGAGGTCGTTGCTTCTTGCCCAGCCAGGTGGAGGTTGCGGGGCTGTGGTTGTCCTCGCAGAAAGACTAATATATATATTTTTTTGTCCTTAAAAAAAAAAGTTGTTGTTCTTCTTCTGCACGGCGCCGGCCATGTGGAGCGTTGTGGATGCAAAACAGCGGTCCTCCAGGCGGCGCCGGGAAACGTCCGCGGCAAAGCAAAAACTGGCAGATGCCGTCTTTGCACAGGCCCCACCGGTTTCCCCTCAAACGATTTCGGCGGTGGTGCGTGACCTCCGTCGGACGTCGGAGGCGCTACGAGGAGTGATGTTCGTCCGCCGTGACGTCTTGGCGCCGCTGCGGCAGTTCTTAGAGTCGCACTGCGAAGGTTGCGCACGCGTCCATCTCATCGCACTAGGCATCGGGCCGTTTTCCAGGCAGGAGTCGCGCTCGGGCTTCCTGCAAATGGCCCTCTTCTTGGCCTTGAAGAAGGAGTGCGAGGGTGCCTTGCGACGACGGTCAACGCCTCCGGGGCCCGCTGCCGCCGTTCGGGCGCGAGTTGACGCTTCCCCAGGCACCAAGGCAACGGGCTTTTCTTGCGAGGGATCGTCTGCTCTATGCACGAGTTTTTTTGATCCCGCGGCCGGAGAATTTCACGCTTGTTGCTGCGAAAAGTTGGGGGTGCGGGTGGAGACGGAGAACCGCTGTGGCGCGTACGCGCCTGCTGATCCGCACGCCCTCCTCATCGCGTACCTTCCGCACTCGCCGTGGGCGCTGCTTCGCAATCTCCTCGCCTCCAATCTTTTGCCGTGCCGCGACTCCGCTGCCGTGGGACAAGTGGGGCAGCTGCGTTCCACGCTGGTGATCGGAAACGATCTCCGTGGGAGGGCACCTCCGACCGACGACTTCATGGAGAAACTTGTTCCGTATTTGCGTTTTGGCAGGCTGCGGGCAGAGCTCGAGCGGGGCAAGCTGCGGTGCGTGGACGAGGCTGAGGAGCTGGACGGCGCCACCCCCGGCGGGCCGAGGGGGCTTAGTCGGAATGACGTTGGGTGTGCCTTTTCTGACACCGCCGTCATGCAACTAAATACGGAGCTGGAGGCCGAGCTGTTAGAAGCGCTACCGCGGCTTCGTATTCCACCACTTGTCTGCGGCGGCCCCGAGGTGGTGAGCTGAATTCGTGCACTTGTCTTTGTGGGTGGGTGTATGGGAGCCGGCAAGAGGGCGGGGGAGAAGTGGGCGTCCTGTGCCTTGAGTGGTGTGCCGTACAGGTTACGCACATCACTGTCTTCTTGTTTCCCTTGTTATTGCCGTTGGTTGCAGGTTTTTACCCAAAGAACTGACAACGTCAACGAAAACCAAAGGAAACTTCTGATTGACGCGATGACACTTATATTACACACACACATACATGTGTATGCATATATTCTTTCTTTGAGTCGCCACCTGTTTTATGTGTGCATGCGGTTTTCTTTTTCCAAGGCGGTCTAATTCTTGCTTGCGGGTCTTTTTTCTTTTCTTTTCCTTGCCGTTCTTGCGTTGCGTATGTGTTGTAGCCAACAATGACGGCCACCCCTGACTACTTCCACTGTATCAGGGAGCCGCGGTTTCGCGCCAATGTGTACGAGCCGGAGGCCGACACGTTTTTGTTGCTTGAGACGCTTGACAAGGACGCGGACCTGCTCCGCGCACTGCGGCCGCGTCGCTGCGTGGAGATTGGCTGCGGCTCGGGGACTGTAATTACTCACCTGCAACTCGTGTTGGCTGGTGCCTCGGGGGGCGCGAGTGGGGCACAGGAGGAGCGGCGATTGAGCAGCAACAGCGGCAGCGCGTGGCGAGTACAGTGCCACGCAGTCGACATAAATCCCGTGGCGTTGGAGGCAACTAGTATTACATGGAGAACGTCGCTGCAGCGTCTATGGGGCGCTGCGGCTCCTCCGCTGCAGCTTCACCATGGGGACCTGTTTGCCCCTTTCCAGCGTGACTGCACAGAGGGCCGGCGGGCGGCAGCGGCCGCAGACTTCGACGTAATTCTTTTCAACCCGCCGTACGTTCCAACCAGCGCAGAAGAGCTGGAGAGTGCAGGGAAGGAGGGGAGCTTCATTGCGGCAGCGTGGTGCGGCGGCCCACGCGGAAGGGTGGTGGTGGATCGGTTTGTTGCTCAGCTCCCCCGTTTCCTCTCCGCCGGCGGCGTCTGCTACATTGTTGCGATTGCCCAGAATGACGTGCCCGGGCTGATGGAGACGATTCGCGCCGCCTTCGCGGGGGCGGCACAAGCCGCTGCCGAGGCCGTGGTGGAGGTCGCGGTTGCCGCAGAACGGTACACCGGGGAACAGTTGAAGGTGATCCGAGTGCAGCGGGGGGCCCGGCACAATTCCTGACGGCGGAGCACGAGTCGGTGTATTATTATTATTATTATTATTATATATATATATATATATTTTTCCACCTCGCTGGTGGGCTGCGTTTATTCGGCGTCGCATCGAAAGGAATTTCGTACGCGTCTCTCATGTTTCGTGTGTGCGCGTGCGCTCCCCGTAAAAATGCCGAAGTGGCGAGGCTAGAGAGGGGTTAAGGGGGGGGGGAGAAAAAGCAAACAGATCTTGGGGATAAGTTGTAAAGAAGAAG
>NW_021704096.1:1385-6355 GCF_003719485.1 Trypanosoma conorhini | reverse complement strand
GGGTCTGCGTGCGGCCTGTCCTATTCTTGTTTTGCGTTATCTGTTCCTTTTGTTTGTTTGTTTGTTTTTTTTACTTTCGTCGCATGACGTTTTTACGTGGTTGCTCGCTTGCCGCGGCAGGGATGGAGGAGGTGGTGGTTCCAGAGGCGCCACCGCGGCTTGTGCCCGGTGTGGTCCTCCGCATCCTGCAGCCCAGTTGGAGCGGGGCTTTCCTGCGGATCGCCAACAATTCCTTTCCGCTGCAGCCCAACGCGCGCCATCTGAAGCGTATTCGCAAGGCCCATACTGCAGCGGTGTTGCCGCCTCCCACTGAGAGTCCTGCCACCCCGAGTGCGCATGTCCCGAGGCGGCGTGCTGAGGAGGCTGAGGGAGCCGGTGCAGTGACGATGCCACTTCAAGCTCCACTGGAGTTGCTGCTTGGTGTTGGCTGCGCGGTTGATGTAGATCTACTAAAGGAATTTGAAGAGGTGTCCGGAAATGCGGCTCCCCTCATCATTGACACGGTGTGGGTGCCAGACAGGGCCCCGCGTACGTCTCCTGTGGAGTGGACGAAGTGGTGCACAGTGTGGCCCTTTGCTCTTCCCAAGCCACGCCCAGCGTCTCCACTGCCGCCTGAGGAAGTGAGGAAGATAAGACGCGTCTTTAATGAGAGCGTGCTGCCGCTTGCCAAGCGAGGACGCAGTGGGGAGACGCTTGGAATAGCGGCGGTGTTGATTGACACTTCCCGGGACTGGTGCGTGCTTGCTGTGAGCGATGCGGTAGGTCTACTGCACCGAGCAAACCCAGCAGCCTGTTTTGGATATGCATCTGCTGGGGAGGGCTCAGGGGACCGTGTTGTTCTGGATCACCCTGTAACTTGCGTGCTAAAGAAGTTGGCGCACACGCAGCTCGCAGGGCAACTGGGGAAGGATGGTGCGCCTTACCTGGCGAACAACATTGACTTGTTTGTTAGTCACGAGCCGTGCGTCATGTGTTCGATGGCGCTGGTCCACAGCAGGGTGAGGCGCGTGTTCTACTCTTTTGCAAACCCCGCACACGGTGGGTTGGGGTCGGTCTATTCGATCCATACCATCTCTTCACTCAATCACCATTTTCGCGTCTTCCGCTGCAGCGCGGGTTGGCTTTGCGACGAGGGCCGTGCCCCGTCGGATCCCCCCGTTGCCCACGATGGCGGCGCTTGGGAGTCCCTCCGCGAGCCCTGAGGCCGAGTCCCCAACGTTGCGGCTGCTGCGCTGGGGGGTGGGGGGGAGAGCGACGGGGCGTCTCTTTTTTTTTCCTTCTCTTTCTCTGTGTGTGTGTGTCTGTGTGGAGGGGAGGGGGAGGTGCGAGGGGGCGGGCAGAGGCCGAGTAACAATAAAATCAAAGCAAACAAACGTATAAATCGTTGCGGAGGGGGCAAAGAAAACGATGGACTATGCGTGTGCGTTTCTTCGTCCTTGCTCCCACGCGCCGCTCTCCCTCCCCCTATCTCTATTTTGCTGTGTCTCTTTTCCTCGTGTGTGCGCCAGTGGGTGTGCCGCCGCCCTGCTCTCACTGCTACGCGCGCTCCGGCCGCAGAGGGCACGGCGTCGCAGGGGAGGGGGTCTGTGGGCAGAAAATCACAAGGAAGAGTGGCATTAGCTGCGGTGGAACACGCAACAACAACAACATCAAAAAAAAAAGGAGCGGGAACCACACGGGAGACCAAGTGCAATGAGGGCCTTGCGTCTCTCCACGATGGCTGGAGTGGAGAGCAATAAGGCGGCGCTGCGTGCCTATCTCATGTCGCTCCGTGGCGCAGAGTCTGTGGGTGACCCGAAGAACCCGCTTTCTGTGCAGCTTCGGATACACGACGGTCGCCGCGACACATTGCTGCGGCACACCAAGGAGCTGTACGTGGCGTCCCTAGAGCACCACCCGGGTACCTTTGTAAATGTAATTCCCATTTTCCCGTCAGGTGACGAGCAAACCTTTTCCAAATGTAGTGAAAATGACAGGAGCGCGCCACTAACACTGTTTAGTGCGGCGTCAATGACAGCGGATCGTGGGTTCATTCCCTTGTATACTTACGTGGCTCTCGGGGGCACCTTCGATCACCTACACGCTGGCCACAAACTACTGCTTACCACGGCGCTGTTTTATGCCACGACATCCCTGCGCGTGGGGATCACGTTGGAGGTGATGCTGGCGAGGAAGCAGTACGGATCATACATTGAGTCGTTCGAGGCCCGCCGCGATGCGGTCACCGAGTTCCTTCATAGCGTGCGAACGGACATCGAGCTGAGGGTTGTGGGAATCACGGAACCGAGTGGTGGAACGAACCGCGATGCGGAGGTGGAGGCATTGGTGGTTTCTCCCGAGACGGCGGGTGCCGTCGCGTCTATCAATACTGAGCGGGCTTCCCACGGGCTCAAGCCGCTAGACTGCATTCAAATACCTTGCGTCGGCACGGACGGCGATGACCTTATCAGCTCCACGAAGCTGCGCCGGCGGTTGTCGGAGGATAAGAAGGATGATACGAAGTGATCTCCTTGGATTGCTCGGCAAAGTATGACGGGGAAGCGGAGGTGCACGGGAAGGCAGTGGGGGCCTCTTGAAACGTCGCCGTGGGATTTTTTTTGCAATTGCTGCCACGCCTCCGTTTTTTTCCCCCCTTTTACTTCTTTCCTTCCTCCTCGTCCGCAGTAGGTAGCCATGGCAGTCCCAGTTTTGGGCTCGGATGGCGTGCTGCTGTTTGCTCTACATTTTTGGCGGCCGCACGTCAACATCATTTTGCTTGCGGCGTTCTTCGTCCTGCTCTCAACGGGCCTGAGCATCTGCATCCCACAACTCGCACGGGAGGTGGCCACCTTCAACGGCGGCAACAGCACCGAGGCCGTGCAAGGGGATTGGTTTTTGTCCTCCGTGTCTATTCCCGCCCCGGCAAGTCTGGTGGGCCGCTGCGTCGCCATGGCTGCCGTCGTTGTCGCCTACCATGCCACCTCCTTCCTGGGACACAAGTCAGCCTACACCGCGGGGCTGCGAATTCACAACACCATTTTGGAAATCGTTCTTGTGGCCGTACTAGCCACTCCGCACTTGGACCGCATCGCATTGGTGAGCCCCGCCAAACTGTCACAAATCATCCTTTCCAGCGCAAAAACGTCGGCGGACGTTGTAGGCGCACTGCTAACGGATGTTCTTTCCTCGCTATGCGCTACAGTGTTTCTCCTCGGTATGCTTCTACACATGTCTGTGAAGTTGACAGTGACTATAGTTCTCATGCTGGCGAGTTCCCAGCTCGCACTGCGGCAACTGCATCGGCACAATCAGAATTGCAAGAAAGAATTATCCCTCGCAGAGTCTGATGTGCAAGCCCTAGCAACAAATGCTCTTCAACGCAGTGCGACTATTCGGGTCTTTAACGCAGAGTCAGTTATATTGGGCGGTCTAGAGAAGCGTCTACAACGGTTACACGAAGTAAACTTAGACGTGATAACTGTGATACATGGGCAGGCTGGCTTGTCGTCTGCGGTAATGGGGCTTCTTTTTGTCCTGGTGCTTGGTGCGACAAACACCTATCGACAACGTGGTGAACTAGACATGATCGATATTGCCATGTACTACATGTTGCTTTTTCAGTTCATCAATAGACTACAGGGCATACAACATGACTGTCATAGGACGCATGTGCTTCTCGAGAGCCTGGGGTCCTTGCGACAATTGCTCACTTGGTACGACGTGGAACACGTTGTCTGGAAGCGGCTTGCAGATTGCAGTTGCCGACGATCACCGCCAATAACAGTGAAGGTTTCCTCGACACAGTTGAAAAAAGAGCTTGCAGCCGCGGAGGGAACGGGTACAGGCATAGAGTTAGATGGCGTCACGTACGTTTATCCGGAGGTTCCGGCGTTTCTCTTGGACCCATCAGAGGCCAAAGCGAAAGAGAAGAGGGCAGACAGCATGAACGGCATTCACAGCCATGTCCTCATGCCTCCCCCTTCTGCCGCATCAAACGGAGTGCATGACGTTAACCTCACGATACCCGCAGGTTCAATTACCGCAATCTATGGACCCAGTGGCTCTGGCAAAAGCACCTGCCTTCGCCTCCTCGCTGGTTTGATACAGCCGCACAAAGGCCAGGTTAAAACACATGCCAAACTCGCCCTATTGGAGCAAGAACAAGCCATTCTCTTTGGAAGTATTGCAGACAATATTCTTATGGTGGATACAAGTAGGTTGAGCCGACAGGAGAGGGCAAAGGCGCGCGACGAGGTTAACACCGCCATGCGACGCAGTGGTTGCGACAGGTACGTCAAGAGCCCCTTCCAGACGCTCATACACAGCCCCGACAAGGCGCAGTTCAGTGGAGGGCAGCTCCAGCGCATCTGTATGGCACGCCTATATGCGCGCACAGAATGCACACTACTCTTACTGGACGAGCCAACAACAGGATTAGACGCCAAAAGCGTTGAGACTCTGATCGAAACCTTGAAAGTACTCAACAGCGTTCATAAAAAAACTATTGTTTTTGCCACGCACGACAAAAGGCTGCAGAAGATGGCGCATCGCACTATCGATATAAGCTTGGAAGAAAAAAAAACCATTGCAACATGAAGGGCACATAGCTGACCACCCACGCACCCAGCGATGAAGGTTACGCAGATTGTTCTCCTTTCCGCCCTGCTGGCCATTGTGCTTGCGGGCGGCTGTGCCGGGGTCGCCAACGCCCAGAGCCTCGACTTACCCGCGGAGGATGAGAAGGAGAAGGGGGTGCTGGCTGCTTATGGGAAAGAGAGCGCCCCTGCCCCGCCTCCGAAGCCTCACGGAAACTCGTCTTCGAAGCACCACGGAAACTCGTCTTCGAAGCATCATCCCGATGGGACGGTGATGAATGGTCTCGGTGTGGTGCACGGTGTCCTCGGCCTTACCGTGGCGCTGGCCGCCGTCACGGTGTTCTAGGCGCTCCCCCGTTTCTCGGAGTTTTTTTTTCCGCAGCTTGAAAAGGCACG
>NW_021704096.1:0-1360 GCF_003719485.1 Trypanosoma conorhini | reverse complement strand
CGCAGATTGTTCTCCTTTCCGCCCTGCTGGCCATTGTGCTTGCGGGCGGCTGTGCCGGGGTCGCCAACGCCCAGAGCCTCGACTTACCCGCGGAGGATGAGGAGGAGAAGGGGGTGCTGGCTGCTGATGGGAAAGAGAGCGCCCCTGCCCCGCCTACGAAGCCTCACGGAAACTCGTCTTCGAAGCATCACGGAAACTCGTCTTCGAAGCACCACGGAAATTCGTCTTCGAAGCATCACGGAAACTCGTCTTCGAAGCACCACGGAAACTCGTCTTCGAAGCACCACGGAAACTCGTCTTCGAAGCACCACGGAAACTCGTCTTCGAAGCACCACGGAAACTCGTCTTCGAAGCATCATCCCGATGGGACGGTGATGAATGGTCTCGGTGTGGTGCACGGTGTCCTCGGCCTTGCCGTGGCGCTGGCCGCCGTCACGGTGTTCTAGGCGCTCCCCCGTTTCTCTTCGGAGTTTTTTGTTTCCGCAGCTTGAAAAGGCACGCTTGTGCTGTTGTTTTTGGGAAAAGTGGATAAATAAATTTGTTTGTTCTTCTTTTGTAGAGACGTGATATTATAACTAGTTTAGCGGCTTTTTTTTTTGTATTTCATGGGTGTACCGGCTCGTGGCAGCCGGTGTATTTTGGAGAAGAAGGGGCGAAGGAGCTCCCGCATGGCAGACGCTCCGCTGGGCCCGGCTGTTGCCTTCGGCGCCACGTGGCGTCGCCGCTCGCAACGTTGAGCGGCGGCAGCAGCCGTGCCTAAGAGTCTCGGGCCTGGTGCGAGTGTCTGTCGTGGGTAGTGAGCTGAAGGGCGCCTGTGGTGCGCTGCGGTGGCCGCGTGTGTGTCTCGTCGTCCCCTGCCCCTGCGTCTTTTGCCTCACCGCTTGCTGCTCTCCGTTTTGTCTCGCCGCGCAGTAAGGACACACAGGGCCCGAAAGCCATTCCACCCACGCACCCAGCGATGAAGGTTACGCAGATTGTTCTCCTTTCCGCCCTGCTGGCCATTGTGCTTGCGGGCGGCTGTGCCGGGGTCGCCAACGCCCAGAGCCTCGACTTACCCGCGGAGGATGAGAAGGAGAAGGGGGTGCTGGCTGCTGATGGGAAAGAGAGCGCCCCTGCCCCGCCTCCGAAGCCTCACGGAAACTCGTCTTCGAAGCATCACGGAAACTCGTCTTCGAAGCACCACGGAAACTCGTCTTCGAAGCATCACGGAAACTCGTCTTCGAAGCACCACGGAAACTCGTCTTCGAAGCACCACGGAAACTCGTCTTCGAAGCACCACGGAAACTCGTCTTCGAAGCACCACGGAAGCTCGTCTTCGAAGCATCATCCCGATGGGACGTGATGAATGGTCTCGGTGTGG
>NW_021704097.1:60915-80234 GCF_003719485.1 Trypanosoma conorhini | reverse complement strand
CCTCGTGGAGCTCCGTCGTTTTTGCTTCAAGAAGGGTCAGACGATAGAGCGCATCGGTACCACTTTTTTTTTTTTTCGTTCTCTGCCTCTCTATGTGTGTGTGTGTTGCTGTCATTTTTCCCCCACCTTTTTCTCCTCCTCTGTTTTTTTACTTTAGTCTGCTAGCACGGATGCGGCGATGCCTGGCACTGCTGCGCCCAAAGACGAGCGCCGGAGCGGGTGGTGTGGAGTACCGTCCACGTTTTCGCCCACGGCGTCTAGTGATGCCCGTGAACCCAAGCGATGTGCACAGCGCGTTGCGGTCAAATAACCCCGCATATGAGAAGTACAAGGACCAGCGACGCCTAAGAAGGGTGGTGGAGCGGCGCGGCTCAATTGCACTCGCGACGGTGCCTGCAGAACGCAGTGTGGGGGACGCCTTTCGCCTCATGCTTGAGGTGTGTGAGAAGGATGGGCTTTTCTTGGAGGCCGAGTCCCTCACACCGAAGTACCTGCGACCTCTGGAAGAGCTGCTAAAAGAGGCGACGGCGTCATCCGCGTCATCCTCCTCGTTCCATGCGGTGTCAGGGCCGGGAGGCCCACAGGTGCCCGAGCGTTGTAGGCATGACTCGCCCCTGTGCGCCCTTGGTCTTTCAGCATCGCGGGCGATGTCGCGAGGGGACGCCCACACCGCTGGCGCCGCCGAGGGGTTGACGCTGCGGGACATCGACACCATTTGGCGCATGCTGGACAACACTCCACTGGATTCTCCTGTCCACGGCATTCTTGCAAATCGGGGGAAGGCCCTCGTTGAAACATGCATTGCGAGTACGGCTCAAGAGGCGTTTCCGCGTCTTCGCTCAAAACACCTGCAGGCGCTTCTTCACGAGTGTTGTGGGCTTTTGGCGTGTGGACGTGTGGCGCTGCGTCTGGGGTTTGCAGACATGTGCAACGTGGGTGGAGAAATAAGTATGTGGCGAGAGCTGAACGTGCTGACGGAGCGCTTTAAAGTCGCACGCCGCAAGGCGGCTGCGCACTTGCAGCGCATTGAAAACGGTGTTCCGCAGCAGCGAAGATGGTATTGGCGGGGGGTCCTTCGCTCTGCCGCGGGGCGACTTAAGCTCTTTCCCGTGCACCAGGAGGATCTGCTGCCGCGCATGGAGTGGATTCGAGGGTCCATATTTGCCTTTGTTGCTTTCATTGAAATGGCTGAGCAATCGGGTGATGGCGTTCGCCTGCAGCCGCTGATCAAAAAGTTGTTTTGCAGTCAATTGGGTTCCTTCCTGCACGTGTCGCAGGTGCTGGACTCCGCCCAACAAGCGGCGGAGGCGCTCCGACAGCCAACGGTAACGGAAAGCGACGCGTGTTCGTCTCAATTGGGCCCCACGGAAGCGCGTGAGCGGCAGCAGATGCTGGCGACACGCATCCAGCAGGAGCTGGAGAAGCTTCGGCACATGACCGAAGATGAATTGGAGGTGCTATCTGAACAGACGCACCCGTTAAATACTCGTGCGGATGCCCGCCGGGATCAGTTTGCATCTAGCGGTGGGGCACATGCGACGCAGAGTCTCCGTGATGACATCTTCGACGATTACCGCGTCACACGGCATCACAAGGTGGCACCACCGGCGATGCTGCACTGCATACGCCCACAAAACGCTTTTAAGGAGACCCAGATTATACTCCGTTACGATCCAAATGTGCCGAAGGCGTTGTCGTCGGCGCCCATCGACGTGGATCAGGTTGTTCGCAGTGTGACAGAGGTGCATGAAACCAATCCATATGCCTCATTGTATGCACATCAGCAGTTTAGACAGGTGGAGTATACGGTGTGCCGCCTGTACGCGGGGAGGCGGTGCATTGGCCAGGGCAAAGGTGAGTCTCTCATGGAGGCCATGAATGAGGCGGCGCAGCACACACTGCTGAACTATTACCTTAAAAAGCCTCCCAGCACCGTCGCTGCGGCGACGTCGACCCCTGCGGCTGAGGGGCCGGCTGTGGACGCGGCACACGCAGGGCTGTCGGAAGTTCGTGTAAACAAATCTTTTGATGAGGAGATATTTTTCTGATCGCCTTGCTCGTCGCACTTCCCTCGTCGTGTAATTGTTTCTCTCTGCGGCCGCTGCGTGGGCTGGAGGTTGGGCGGATGGCTCCAATGGGCGAGAGGCGTGCCCCACGCCATAGGCCCCATTTTTTAATCCCTTCTGTGCGTTTGCCCGCTTTTTTTTCTTCTTCTCCCTCCTCCCCGCACAAAATGTGTCCGCAGCGCGAGGGCGAAGACGACCACCTACTCAAGCACACACACACACACAGAGAGGGAGATAGAGACCAGGGGGAAGGAGACATGGAGGGGCCTGTGACGGCGGTGGAGCAGTACTTTAACCAACTCATCAACCTGCGCCTCCTCACGCAGGTGGTGGTGTCGGACCGTCAGGGGAACACCATCATGGCCTGCTTTGGGTCCCCCAAACTGCCGGAGGGGCAGGAGGGCGCGGCCCACGATGCCTCGTACGGCGGCGACGATGACCTCACCATTGAGAGCAATGTGGTGCTCAGTGGGGCGCGCTGCTTTCAAAATTTGGAACAGCTGCAGCTGGGCGTCCCGGCGTACATCAGTCTCCAGTACCACGACGCCACGGTGGTGCAGGCGCTCGATGGGTGTTGCATGCTCACCCTGATAGGGTGCCGTTCACAGGGCCATTTTGTAGGCGGGTTGCTTGTGCTTCTTCCGCAGATACGCTCCACTGAGGTCTACCAGGAACTTTTGTCCAAGACACAGGAGTGTTTCCAATGAGTTCATCGTGAATTGTGCGGCCCAGGAGGCAGGTGGGACTTGAATTGGCCTCTTTTTTGTTTTTGTTTTTCGTTACGTTGTACTTAGCCTTAGCTCCTGCCTTGGGGTGAAGCAACACGACAAACAACCAAGCAGACAACGCACCTGTGGGGATGTTGTTGTTTCCCGTCCCTGCTGCAGTCGCTCGTCTCTCAAGTGATCCACACGTGCGCGTGCTTTTCCCTTTCTCTGCCTCTCTCTCTCTCTCTCTCTTTCTGTCTGTCTCCGTGTGCGTGTGTGCACATGAATTATTTGGGGCCTGCGCATTTGACGTGTGTTTGTTCTCGTCTTTTTCTTCGCTCTTTGTGGCAATGCCTTCCTCGCTTTCCTCCTCCCGTAACGACCCCGACCCCGACCCCGTCGCCGTCGCCGTGTCGGCACACACACGAAAAAAAAAAAACTGAAATAAACAAAAAAGAAGAACAGTCCCCAGAACCATGGCGGTGGATGTGGTGGCCCGGCTGTCTAATTTGCCCACTAGCGTCACGGAGGCCCACATACGCGAGCTCATCGAGCCCTTTGCGAAGGTGCGGCGGGTGACGATGCCCTCCCCTGTGCTTTGGCTCTCCTGCCCCACGGGCAGGGCAGAGGTCGCCGGTGACACGCTGGAGGACACCAAGCTGGTCTACGTGCATCTGCACGGCACCGTTATGGACGGCAACCGCATCAACGTGTCTTTTGCCAAGCTCGGCGGCGGCCCCGGGCACGACGGCGGCGGTTACGGCAGGCGGGCGGCGGAGAGGGCGCCACGGCCGCCGGAGCGTAGGGACCCCCGGGCGCGCCTACCCCGCAGTGACACCAGCGACGGGTGGCGGCAGAGGGAGAGCGCGCGGCCCGAGCATCGGCGCCGCCGCCGCGAGGACGAGCGGCACGCAGGGCGGCAGGATAGGCGGCGCTCTCCGTGGAGCTCCGCCTCGCCCTCGCCTTCCCCGTCGCGTAGACGCAGACGCCACTCACGCTCCCCCTCCTCCTCCTCCTCGTCGTCGTCGGCTCCACGTCGAAGGCGCTCCTCCACGACGTCGCAGCAGCAGCGGCGGTGGCGGAAGCGGAGACGCACTTCGTCGCGGCCAAGGCGCCACAGCCGCTCGCGCTCGCCAAGCTGGGGGAACTGACGCCCGGCCGCACTGAAGGCAAGAGGACGCGCAAGCGGAAGGGCGGGAGGGGGTGAACATCAAGCCCTCTGGAAAAAGGGGAAAAACGAAAAGAAAAAGAAAAAGCCGCTGCTGTTGCGCGTCGAAGGAATGTGGGCGAAAGCGGGAGATGGGCCGTTGTGTGCCTTGGACGGGCAGAGGGCGCAGAAAGCGGCGTGTTCTCCTTATAAAGAGAAGCGAAAAAAAAAATTGCATGAACATCACCCCCCTATCGACAAGAGCAACAAAAGCAACAATGAATACGGAATGACAAGCACCATGCGAGCCTATGCGGTGTTTGTAGTGGAGTATTTCATTTTGCCCTCCTCCTCTGGGAGTGAGTTCCAACGCGTCGTCCTTGTCTGCTGACTCCTCTTCTGAAGAAGCGGTGTTGTTGGCCCCTGCATGCGCAGGGCGTTTTCCATTCCCCACTTCTCTCCCGTTCCTCTTTCTCTGTTTGTTTGTTTGTTTTTGCTTTCTTTCCACTCCGTAACTTTTTCTTTTTTTTGTATCTTCCTTCTCTCTGCTTTTGTATCTTCTTTCCTTCTATGTGTCTCTGCTGGCTTGATGCCTCCCACACGCATCAAAACAAAACAAAACAAAACAAAAATAGGAGGGGTGAGAGTGCTCCCGTTAAGAGGCGGGGCGTGCAGGTGCAACATATTCTGCATACATTCACTCAGCAATACCGGAGGTGATAGAGACATACGGAGACGCAGAGCGGGCGAGAGCACGAGGTGGGTGTGGGGTGTCCCTGAGCGCCCACCACGGCGAGGCGGGGAAGAGAAAAGAAAAAAGAAGTCAAAGACATATAATACAACAAAGCAACACCAACAGTAATAGCCGTCCGCCCACATACATATACGTACATACATATATATATATATATATCCATAGTAAGATAGCGAGGAATAACGCCTTGTATTATTAACTAAGGCTAGTGGGTAGGAAGGCGATAGGGAGATGAGCAGCATTATGGACACGTCGGGGCACAACACCTCCACTGCTTATTCTGATACGTTGGATGGAGGTCAGACAGGCGATAACAACCGCATGGAGGACCAAACTTCCTTCCTCACCTCACAGCATACACCGTCCGAGAGAGATCTTACGGCGGGATCGTATTTGAATGAGGAGCAATCTCAGTACGATGACGAGTATGCCACTGGGTACGATAGCAGAACATACAACTCTCGCACTTTCGACACACACACCTACGACACCCGCACCTATGACAGTCAAACTTACGATGACTCCTCTTTTCCGCAGTCCCCGCGATCGGATGAGTTAAGTTCTACCTTTGCAAGCTTTTACCTGGAGGGCAACGTCGCTCGCAAGGTGAGATCAGCTTTTTCTTTTTTACATCGGCCGCTGATTTTTTGCTCTGTTGTATTCGCCGGATCAGGCGGCATTGGTGCCATGTGTCGTGTTGTGCATGCTATTACGTTGGCTGCGGCTCAGCGTCACGTGAGCTACAAGTCTTCTCCATTGCATGATTTGCACGGCCTGCCGGCAGGTTACCCGAATGTGCCGGAATGGATGCAGCGGGCGCGTCTCGGGCTTCCGTTGATGGTTGAAGGTTTGGTTAAAAAGTTGCTGTGCGCATGCGGCGTTCCTGCCCTCGCTGATCTACAAAAGGATCGCTGGGCCGGCGCCCTCGGAAGCCTTGAGAGTGCCAAGAATGAGATTATTTCTCAAACAACGCATGTGATTTCGGGGCCGATGGTGCCGCTTGTACTTTTCCTTCCGTTACTTTCCTTCTCCGCCATTTCCGTTGCTCGCGGCATCGTTGCCCGGCGACAGGCGCGACTGGGGGCGGCGGAGGTGGGGGAGGAGGAGGAGGAGGGATTCCCTCCCTTGGTCCTCGACGGGGACGAGAGAGGGGGGCCATTTTTGCGTAGTTCCGAGATCTCGGCCGTGCTCGCGGCGGAAGAAAGCAACTTCGCCGGCGCCGAAGAGGAGGAGGCGGAGACGCTGAAGCATCCAGTGCAATTTGGGGCCAACGGCCACGCGGCCGAGGGAGCGACGTCGCTGCCTGCAGCGGTGAGTGTGCGGCCTTTTCTGAAGAAGGACACCACCGGCGCGCGGTCCCCCTCGGAGGACCCCACAAGCCCCAACACAGTGCCCACCTCGCGAGATTTGTCGCCAGTCCCTCTGGTGGACGCCGACGCATTGAAGGCGACGCAGGGAAGTGGTGCCAACGGCGCCGGATCTCCGCCTTCAGCTCAACGACTACATCCGCAGCCGCCCAACGCCGCACCATACGCGCTTAGAGGGGATGTTGTAGCCGCTTTGATAGGAAATCCCACGGCGAAGGAGATCAATGTGCTGTTGATTGCCGCCTCTCGATATAACTGTAGACGCGTGATTGTGCCGGTTCAAGTGCCGGCGTCAGCCTTAGTGTCTGTGCCACCGTCCCTGACAATAGAGCGCGCGGAGGACGTGATGCAGGAGGTTATGAGTGTGGAGGAGCCTCGTGGACTCACCACCGTCGCCGTATTTCTTCGCCCCGTTACCGAGGACACTGTGGAGCTTTCACTCTTTCGGCACCCGAGTGCGGCGGTGTATGTGTTCGTGGCGGCGCACGGCGTTGAGGAGGACGTTGTGTCCCACTTAGTTGATCAGCGCATCTACTCCACCTCCTCCCTGGATGAGCCGATCCCCGCCAATGCGTGCTTCTACGACCGCTCAGTAAAAGAGAGGGACGGCACCATTGAAGTGGGGAGCAGCGGTGTCGGTGCTGGTGCCGGTGCCTCGTGAGGTGCGCGCCTCATTGGGCCAGCGATAGAACGCAGGGATGGCAGGAACGCAGTGCGGAGGGGGACCGCGGAAAAAGTGCGCACAACGACGGAGCCCCACAGCAATGCCAAGGGCACTCAATGAAGGACTTCCTTGACACCTTCCTGCCACTGACAGACACATAGATAAGGCAGTTTGCTTTTTTTTGGCTTGTTTTGTTTTGTTTTGTTTTCTTCCGTGGTGGTTGTAGTTGTTATTGTTTTGGGGTTCCACACCCACACGCTGAAACGCGTCTGAAACAAAATACTTCCCTACACCCCCCACCCAAGAAACAAAAGAAAAAAAGAGGTATTATTAGCGTGCGTACGGCTCTTACGTTACCGTTTGTTGAGGCCGCAAAGCCAACCCCGAATTGTATATATGTCTGTCGGTGCCGGTGCGCGTGTGGGGAGGGGGGAGCTCCTCGCACGTTGCGTTGCAAATCCTCCTTGCGCAGGCCCATTGCAGCGCGACGGCGCCCCATTTTGCCCCTTGCATCTTCTTCAATCTTCCTCGCTTTGCTTCTCTGCCACCAGCTGCTGCCTTCTTGTGGCGGGTGCGAGGGTGTGGAGGGGGATTTTTAGTCACCTCGCAGGCGGCATTCACGCCGTTGGGGCCGCGCACGTTTTCCGTGAACCGCAAGCGCCGTGAGGCCCCAGGGCTGTACAGGGATCTTGCGTAAGCGGAGGACTTTGCTCAGGGTTAGGTAAGACATTCAATACAACTCCATAGACGGTGAGTATTATTATTACTACTGGCTACATAGACACCGACGCGCATAGACAGTTTCATAGGGAGCCTATTTCGTCTGCATTATTATTATTTTTACTTTGCTCGGACTAGGAACTCACGCATAAATTTACGCAGACGCAATTGCAATGTTTGAGCCTCTTCGCGTGGAGCGTGTGCCTTCCCGCATACAGGCGCGCGAGAACTGCGTCGCTTTCGCTGCACATCCCGATCCAGCTTCTGCTACGACCCTTGACTGGGGATGCTGCACCGTGACAGGCAAACTGGATCTCGTTTTTCACAGTGCGCATGACACTTCGACGCGCCCTCGTCTTCCCGGGGCGCGCGAAAAGAAGAAGACGCCTTATTTTTTTCGCATTGCCTGCGCCGCCGCGGACTCCGTGCCCGGGTTCCCGCTCCAACCCGCCCACGTGATGGATTCCGCCTTCAGTGAGTGCAGCAGCGTGAAGATGGGGCCGGGGGAGAGAACGGGCGCCGGAGCACAACGTCTGCCAACGGTTGCCATGCTTCTTCGCGCCTCGAGGACACAGGTGAATCTGCTCATTCTTCGCCCACTACCACGTGTGAAGGGGAAAGAAGTTACCATTCGCTACAATGCCTTGTTCCTGCCAGCGCCAGAGGATGCTCGACATGTACTGATAAGCCGCTGTGGTGGGGCCGTCTTTTTACTTGCCTCCCATTTCTCTGGGCCTGGAGGGAGGATCCAGTGCTACTCGCTTCGCGTCGCCGACGCCCAGCGGCGTGCGCCCTCGTTTCGGACAACGCCTCTGGTGGCGCCTATGTCTTGTTCAGGAGCTGCGTCTGCGGCGGCGGCGGCCTCCACGATGGGGTGTAACCAGCTCATTCTCTGGGCCTCTGTGCGGCGGCCGTTGTGTTTTGCGGCCTCCGTTTCACACGCCATCGTCGTGGAAGTGGCGGTGCTTACCGATTATGGGGCGGCAATGGTGTTTCAGGTCAGCTTGGGCGACGACACGGAGGGTGCACACGCCACCTGCGCCTGGATGGGGAGCCTGGGTCCGAACAAGCCCCGCGCGGACGCGCATGTCCCCCTTGGCGTGATGCAGCGCTGGCCGACAACGCCCTTCTTTGCGCGTGCCATAGATGAGGCGAACGTCCCTGAACCATCTTTGGAGGGAAACTTGACGCTGCCCGTGCCGCAGTTTTCATCGGCTAGTCCAATGTTTTCCGTGAGTCCCAATGGGGCTGTGCTTTGCGCCGTGTCGCCAAACGAGCACAAGGCGTGGTTGGTGGCTCTTGGCTCTAACGCCAAGGCGCCTGCTACGATGTCGTGTGCGTCCGCCGCCGTCGCCACGCCCTCTGGTGTGACTTTTTGCGACGTCAGCTGGGTCGCTGGTTCCCTGTGCGGGTTCCTGCTCCTCGGGACCTCCAAGCAGCGCGACGGCGCGACGGCGACGTTGTTTTTCCTTCCGTTGACAGGAGACCATGCGCCGCTGGAAATCCACTTGGATCTGTCCCATGCGTCATTTTTTGCGTCCGACGGTGGAGTCTTCTCCTTCTTCTCCCACGCGCCCTCACGAGACGTGTTTGGGGTCGACCGGCTGTGCCTCTCGTTGTATTATCGCCCCGGCCGCGGTGGAGAGACCATGGCGGGTGAGGTGCGCACCGGACTCTTCTCTCCCCCCACGATGGCTTCACTGACCCCCATGCGGGCACCGTCTGCGGTGTTGCACATCATCTACTTCACAGGGTTGGCTTCGTTTGCCGTGGCGCACGAGGAAATCACGGCCACATCCCCCGAAGGAGACACTGCTGCGAGTGCCACTGGAGGGAATGTAGGCACGGTGCGGCGCAACCCCGCGCTTCTTGCCGCCGAGGACGCGGTGCAGATGTCGACGGAGGCGGCACTTGAGTCGGCGCTTGACCCCTGGCTCCACGCAGGAAGGGTGGATTCGAGGTTTCCTCTTCGTGATGTGGCGCACGAGGTCGTCCAGTCGCTGCTCGAAGGCGTGAAGCACAACCACGACGCATCCGCGACCCCTCAGCACGGCGAGGGTGAGAATTATGCGGCGCTGCTGGCCGTTTTTCGGGCGCTGGCGGACGTCTTTGCGGCGGTCTCTGTGACCTCCGCGTCTGCCGTGTTGCTGCCGTACCTCTCGGAGCTGCACGGACTGCTGGTGATGCTGCGGCAGGCCCTGGCCGTTATGGGGCAACGGGGCGCCGTGTCGGCGTGCTTCACGGCGGCGGCGTTTTTTGCGCCTCTCGCGGACGCCGCCGGCGGCGCGCACTGCCCGGAGTGGCGTGCCCTCCTCGCGCCGTTCTTTGATGACGCCTTTGCACACGTAGCCTCGTGTCCCTCGCTTTCGCACGCGCTCCTGCCGTACTGCAGCGCCGCGCTGCGGCGCGTGATGTCGACTGGTGAATCTCTTCTGCTGCGCGAGCAGAAGTGGGAGCAGACGTCGCGCGTCCCGCGCGTGAGGGTGGATCACAATGGGGAGGTTATTCGGCCTCTCGAGGAGTCCCTCGCGCTTGCGCGTCGAGGCAGTTCGGGCTTAGCCATGCTCTCATCGTCGGACGTCTGTTGGTCGGCGCGCCGTCTTTTTTTCCGTGACGGCGTCAGCGCCGCACAGTCGTTTCTCAAGACCCTTGCGGGCCAACATAGCCAAACGCACCCAAATGTACGTGCCGTGTGCGGGGAATATGACCTGGTGCAGGAGGAGCTGGCTGCAGTCACAAACTGTATCTAGTTTTTCTTTGTTTTACTTGCTCTTGTTGTTTGTTTCTTCTGCTGGTTTTGCCTCTGTGTGCGTGTGTGAGTGTAACACTCGTGCACACACACACACGCACACACACAGACGCGTATGCTTTCTCCTGTAGATGGCGTGCTTGGTTGGGGGAGAGGCGACCTTTTCTTTTTGGGTGGGGGTGCTTATACTTCTCCACTCAGCTCGTGATTCACCGCTACTTGTCTCCTCCGCATTGGTCTTAAATATAAGGGTCTCCTTTTTGCCCTCGCCGTGTCCTCCTCTTTTTTTTTTCCTCCCCTCCCTTTTCGTTGTTTCGTTACTCGATCTTTTGCTCGTTTGTTGGTTCTCTCCCTCTCCGTGCGGCTTCCCTCCTCGTTGTGTCTTGTGGCGATGACATCTTTTTGCTCTCGCTCTTTCGTGCGTCTCCGCGCCCCGCTCTCGCCGGGAAGAAGCACTTTTCTCTTTCTTTTTCTCTCTGTCTGTGTGTGCGTCTCTCTGCACGTGCCCAGGAAGCAGAGGGCGCAAGTTATCCCTGCGAAGTCAAAGTTGGTGATGGAAAGAGCCGCACGGGGAGGAGGAGGAAAAGGGGACTTTCGGCCCGGCGGGAACGGAGCGGGGCAAGAGGGGCGACCGAGAATGCACGACGAAGCGGCGAAACGTGTGCCACCCGGTGGGCGTCACGACACCTCTTCCGCCGCCTTCGTCGCAAGTGTCCGGAAACGTGTCGCCGCGGCTGTTCATGAGCACCACACGCATGTCCCGCAGGCCTGGCGTTGCCTCTCGGTGGGCTGCTTTGGTGAGGCGCAGCGCCTGAGCAGGGCGAGGAACGACATCGTCTGCTTGGCAGCCGCACTCACGATGTGCGGGAACACGGACATGGCCCTGAAAATGCTGGAGGCGTACATCATAGCATCCTGCGTCTTGGCGCATGAAGGACGTCTGCGCCCAAACTACCCCGCGGAGGATTATGTGTGGCGGCTGAACCAACTCATCGTGGGCTGGATGACCGGGCCAGCCGCGGCGGAGGAGGTGATGGGGGCAAGCGCACAAGCACGGGATGAGGAGGAGTACTACGCAGCCGTGTTAGACGCCGCTGCCTTTCTGGACTGGGACTCAATTCACCGCTGGTTCATCATAGCCCTCTTTTTGCACGAGGGGGGCGAGTACAGGCCCCCAAACGTCTTGTGGTTCCACTTCTTCTTTGCACTCTTCACGAAGGGAATCCCCGAGGCGGCGGTGGTGGACCAAGCTCAGCGTCCCGCCTGGCAGCGGCAGCGGCAGCGGCAGCGGCAGAAACTTGTGCCGGAGCAGTTTCGCCAGAATGAGCTGGAGGACATTCTGCTCTTGCAGTGTGAAGAGAGTGACGTTGACCTCATCAATGCCGTCACGGCGTGGAAGACGCGACGCTATCGCAGTGCTATTGCCGCTGCGACGCGGTTTCTCTCGGTTGAAGAGTCAAATTTCAGGATCATGGATGCAAACATGCGGGTCATGTCCCGCTTCCTGCGTTGCATGTCTTTGATTGAAATTGGGGAGCGCACCATTGCGGCGAAGGATGCCCTGGAGCTCCTGAGGGAGGGAAACCACTTCGTCTCCACGGTGGGCGCCAGTATTTCGGCCTTCCTCATGCCACTTCCGCAGGCGGTGCAAATGGTGACTTCGTACGAGGGGGAAGCGCAGCTGCGTGAATACGTCTTTGTGTTATGTGAGTATGTGCATGCCTTGACGCTTGTGCAGATCGGGTGCGTGGAGGCCGCGCTGAAGGTGCTGCGCTGCGCCATCCCCGCGGCATCGAACTACGACGTGGGTGACTGGCTGCTGAATCTGATGGTTATTGCTTGCACTGCCCTGGAGGATTCCGCCACCCTGCTGAAGACGGCCTTGTCGCCCCAGCGACAACTATACCTCTCGCTCTGTCCGGCGTTTTTTGGAGGTCTTGGCAGCGACGGCGCGAAGCTGCGGGCAAACACGCCTGCAGGTCGATTATTGTACCCAAGCCATCTTCCGACGTGCGCCTCCGTGCGGCAAATGTTGCCGTTTCACCTGAATCGCGCCCATCACTTTTTTGCGCGGGGCAAGTACATTGAAGCGTGGGGCAATGTCTGCTTGGCGGTGGGCTGTGCGGAGGAAATCGTTGGCTCCGTGGAACTGGCCTTCACCGACTGCTCGCCACTAAAAACGTATTACTTTGGCTGCCATTTGGGGTTTGTGCTGCTGCAGACCGTTCTGGCGGTCATGGCGCTCGGGGATGGCGCCGCCTCACTGGGCTGCGACACCGACACCGCCCAGGCGCTCCTCGAGAAGGGCGCCACGCTCTGCGAGGAGGTGCTGCGCAAGTGTGAGGCGTGGTCGCGGCGGCTGCGGCAGTTTTACCCAAACGTCCGCCTAGGCAGGGTTGCACTCTCGCTGGACGCCACGATGAGTCGTGCAGACAACTTCCTTAGCCGCGCTATTTGCCTGGCGTGGCAGTACCCAAACTGCGGGGTGGCGCAAAACTGTCTGACGCTCGCCTTGTACGTCAGTCACCACATCCCGGAGGCCGTCGACAACGCGGCCAAGGCGTTGCAGACTTTTCCTCACTCACGCGAGATTAACACGGTCTACCGTCAGATCATGGCCAAGGACGGGGTCTACGTCTTCAACTACCGTACCTTGGTGCCTGTGCGCTACGCCCCCTGCTCCGGACGTCGCTGGACGAAGCGAATGCTCGTTGTGATGCTGCTGCTCGTCGTCAACTTCGTCATCTTCACCCTCACGGTGGTCGTAAACTTTCCCGTGTGGGTTGCACCTTCCGAGGTGATGAAGGAGTTCTCCGTGCGGCTGCAGCTTCCCTCCGTGTTTCCGCTCTACTACGCGGTGCTGATTATTGTGTACGCCGTGTCGGCCACCGTGTCACAGCAAAACCTGGTGCGAACAATCATGCTCAGTCTCTTCTTCCAGGACGCCCGGATGAATCGCTTTCTATTTCCTATGCGTGGGATCGCCCTGGTGAACGCCTTCAATGCGATACAGCTCACCATTGCCGGCAACAACTTCCTCTTTGAGTCCCACTGGTACACGTTCCTCCTCTACCTCCTGCTGGCCCTCTTCCTGGTGCCCTTCACCTCGCGGGTGTGGTTTCTCCCCTCCGTCGATGAGCCGAAAGATAGCGTGTGGAAGTGGCTGACGCTCCTCGCCGTCGACACCCTGTCGGCCCTGCTCCTGCTTGTGCCGCACATTGCCCTCTTCGCCGTGGAGCCGATCATGTTTATAGTATTCTTCTTCTTTCTGCCGGCGCGACCGCCTGATAAGGGGAACGTCAGCGGAAATGTTCAGCGGCGTCTGCGGCGTCACAAGGCGTGTCGCAAGAAGTCCATCTCCCCCTACATTGAGGGGGGCCACTCGCAATTCATTCACGTCCGCCTTCTGTCTCTGCTGTACTACAAGACGCATTCCGACCTCCGCACAAGACACCTGCTGGAGTACCAAATTGACGAGGACAACTACCGCATCTTTCCGCTAATTGAGCTCTACGATTGCATCGCAACTGAACCCATCGATCGCCTAACGCATGAAACGCAGGTGAAGGAACGCAGTCGACACGGTGTGCTGGAGTTTCTCTCCTCGCTTCGCAGGCCTTTTGTCCATGAAGATAGTGATGCGGAGGAAATGCAGGGTGACATGGAAGAATGCCTCTCCCAGGCTACGACGCAGGACTACAACTTTGACTTCCGAGGCCTCCTCGCCGGGAGTCCCAGAAGTAGGCCTGCCGCCGGTCACGGCTATGCGGCGGGGAAGGCCACGGTGACAGCGGAGGAAGCGCGGGGGGCGCATCTTAGCCCCGGAGACGCTCGCGGCTCCAACCCTGCGCGGCCCACCGCAACGAAGGAAGGCCAAGAACCTACGCTGCCGGGTGTCTTGGGGAAGGAGCGGCGAGCGGACACGAGGGGCGGGGAGGCGGAGCAGAAGCACAGAGCCTCGTCTAGCGGGAGGATGCAACCTGCACCCAACTCCCATCTGGACTACAACTCCGCAGGTGATGCGATGCCCACCAGGAAGAGTGGAGACAACATGTTCGTGGCTCCTCCAGGTTGCGTAGGGAAGCAGGCGCCGCAAGAGGCGCCACTACGTGGAGATGCAAAGGAGAGTATGCCAATTCGCGCGGACGCCTATCGCGCTTCCACAGAGGCGCGTCCGATTCATGATGTGAAAAGCTCCCCTCCTGACACCGATGAAGACGACACGCCACGCGGAGAGCGCTCGAGGAGTGTCCCTGAAGCAAAAACCACGCCAGAAGTGCTGCGTCATCGCCCGTCTGGGACTTCAGCGGCCGCTCGCGCCGAATGCGTGTCTTCGGTGGACGAGTCGGATGAGGCGTTGGGGTCCCATGTAGACCCCGAGTTCGTCCCGTTGGAAGAGGAGTCGTTGCTCTGTGCACTTCGGGGGCTATACCGGGCCCTGAACTCCCCTCTACTCGCGCAAGGCCCGCATGTGTTGGAGGCCAAACAACTTCAAAAGCAAAAGCATGTGGTGGAGGAGCGTTTGAGTGAGCTCTATGAGCTCAACGCGTCCCACTGGGAGATGAGGAGCTCCAGGTGTCTTGAACTCTGCTGCAAGGTCATTTCCAAAGTGGTAGAGACCGGCGATGACGATTCCAATCCGGTAGCCGCCGGGAATGTGTCATTGATGAGGACCATACTACACGTGCTCGACGCTCCAGAGATATTCGACACGATCTTGCTTAATGGACTTCCAGGGCTTTGCGTGGTTCACGGCTATACCGTGATGCTCTCTGTCATTATGTCACCCCGCTGTGTGCAGGTGATGAAGTACATCCACTGGGATAGTTTGTTACGGTCGTTTATGTGCGACCCCGCCCCGGCGGGCGTGGAGGCGCTGCGCATTGTGCTGGACGCATTCCACCGTGTCTCCTCGCCAGGCATCAGAGGCAAAGTTGTCCCGCTGTTCCAGGGGGCCGTGGAGGCCGTACTCCGCTCACCGGCGTTAAACGCCCCAGCAACGGCGCTGGATGGCCTCCTCTCCCGCCTCAAAAACGAGGGGAATGTGAAGGTCGACTTTTGGCAGGTGGAAGGGGCGGGAGGGGACACGATATTTTCAAACGCCTGCGCGCTGGGGAATGTGGCACTAGCTAAGGCGCTCTGGTCCCTGGGCCTCGTGCCGAACCCCAATCGGGTGCAGAGTGACGGCACCAACGCCCTCATGCAGGCGGTGCTGCAGGATCGCAGGGACGTTGTGCGTTGGTTCTGCGGCTTGCCCCCCACTGCGACGGCGGAAAGCTTCACGTACCGGCACCCGCAGCGCGGCACAGTCCTTGACATCGCCAAGGGTGGCGTCCTGCACTCGATGCTGCGGGAGGCAATGACCAGGCAAAAAAAGTAAACCGTGTCGCGCTAGTGACAGAGCGTTCTGCAGGCGAAGAACACAAAAGAAAAAAAAAAGAAGAAGAGAACAACATCCTTTTTTTTTTTTACTGCTGCACAGGAGTCTAAATGCCGGCGTATAATCGTAATCCGCAGTGCGGTGTATAGTGGCGTGTATTGTGTATGTGTACTATACACACGCTAGTTGAATCTGCGTATTTGAGGAGGCTGCAGCTGCAAATAAAAACACAAAAAAAAGAGGACTGAAGACGCGAAAAACGCAGACGGAAGTAAAATAAATAAAATGAGTGTTTGTAATTATATCAAAGTAATGGGAGCAACGAAGAAAAAACAAAAACGCTATTAATAAAGTTGATACCTTGATAATATGAAACCTCCTCTATTGCGGATTATTTAATTATGATTTTGTTTTGTTTCATCCCTACTTCCCTCCCTTTTGACTTCTGCACAGCGGTGAGGCTGAATGGGGGGGGGGGACGCATTGCATGCATCCATTGTCTCACTTGTTGTGCTTACTTCACCTGCCAGGCGCGACGTGCACGGGCTGGAAAAATGTATATACATATACGCATATGTGTCACTGGCCCACTTTGTAATTGTGCGTTGGGCGCATCAAAAAATTTATATCAAATAGTAGTTTCAGTTACTACTATTATTGTTGTTGTCGTTGTTGTTGTTGTTTTTTTATTTCGTTTAAATTTCGTTGCTTTTACTGTGCGCATGAGCAGCCTTTTTTTCTTTTTCTTTTCTCTTTGTTTTCCTTCGCTGTCCTCCCGCTGGTGGTTGTGTTGGGCGAGGACGGAGGAGGTGTGCCACTTCCTTCTCGGACACACACACACACACACCACCTGCTTAGCTTCTCTCGCCCGCCAACACATATATATGTATATATATGTATGTATGTATGTATGTATGTGTCTGTGTGTGTGTGTGTGTCTGTGCATGCTTGTGTGTGTGTGTGTGTGTGCTTTCTGCAGCGGCCCGCTGCCGATGCCGCCGCTGTGGCAACGGGAACCACAGCGTTCACCTCCTGCGCGCTTCTGAACATTTTTGTATTGGTGTATTTACGCACGCACGTACACCTCTGCCCACCCCACACAACATTCACTACTCCTGCTGCCATCATTTTCCCAGCAGCATACCCGAAAGGGCAACCACCACACACACAAAAAAAAAAGACAACAGCAACCGAAACAACCAGGGATGAAAATAAACCAAGAGAGCCTCTTTGTGCGTATGATGTACTCTGTAAAAGAAACGCTGCATGGGACGTGGCGTGTGGGCGCGGGGCGAGAGAGCCCCGGCCAGCTCGTGGCGGTGGTTCATGGGCTTCGCATACATTCGTGCAGGCACAGATCCAACTAAACACGTAATTATGTAGGCGCACATTGTATATGTGCAGAGTTTCTACGCTTTCCCATTGTTTCTGTCTTTTTCATCCTCGATGATTTGCCGTTTGTGCTTGGAGAGAAAAGACGCAGGAGGGGTGCGCGATAAACAAACCGTGTGAATGCAACGTGCTTGTTTTTACTCTCCTCTCTTGCTCTCTGCGAAAACAGTCTGCATGCTTCCGATCCTTTTTTTTTTGTTATTGCGGGAAGTGAGCGGCGCTCGTGCGGCGAAGGCGGCTGACAGGCAACCCGAACTTTGGGAGCTGCGGAGGCGTGCGAGCGCAATCGGCAGGCGCCCGCTAGTGCGCACTCTGAAACGGGAGTGGACAGCAGTCGCCTGTGGTCGTTGCGGTCGGCGGGGCGCCTGCGTCGTGTGCCACGTGGGTAGAAGATGACCGCGCACTCGCCGAGCACCGGGACGAGCAAAAAAAGCACCATGGATGCTCCTGCTCGTGGCCGTGCCTGGGCTGGGCAGGCCGACAGGGAGGAGCTCAAGATCGAGGTTGCGTGGACGCGCGTTACCCCAGAGATGTGCGAGGGAATTTGCCGCGCCATCGTGGATCGTGAGGCGGAGGTCCCTGTGCGCGTCGTCGACCTGATCGACAACCAACTGGGCCCGGAGCAAACGCAAAAGATCGCGGCAGTGCTGGAATCCTCCGCGGTGCGGGATGTGCTACTGCGGTACAACGAAATTGGCAAGGAGGGCTGCGACGCCCTGGCAAACGTTGTGAACGTCTCTACCAAGCTGCAGTTGCTTGACATTCGCGGGAACGCTCTCACAGCTGGGTGTGTGCGCAAACTGCTGAAGTCGATTTCCATGTCCACCGCTCTGACTCGATTGGGGCTAAGCGCAAACAAGATTGGGCAGGAGGGAGCAGGTCTGCTGCTTCGCGCCCTTGAAAAGAACGCCTACCTCACCTCGCTTGATCTCTCCCTGAACGAGATTGGGCCAAGCGGTGCCCAGAGCATCGCACAGCTCCTCGCACTCCCCGCTTCCCCGTTGAAGACGCTACAGCTGTACGGGAATCACCTTGGCTGCGCCGGCGTGGTGGCGATCGCAACGGCCGTGAAGCAGAACAAGTTTTTGAAAGAACTAACTCTAGGCAACAACAACGCCACCGATGCCGCCACAGAGGCGCTTGCCGAAATGTTGCGGGATAACTCCACGCTTGAATCGCTGGATCTGCGCTCCAACACGCTGACGGCGGCGGGGGCGCGCAACCTGGCGCGTGACGGGTTGGCGCATAACACGTTTTTAGCCTCCCTCTCTCTCTCCGACAACCCGATAGGGAGCGTTGGCGGGGACGAGATTGCCAAAACGCTCATCATGCACCAGGGCGGCGCCTTGACCACCCTTGACCTCAGTTCCTGCGACCTCGGCTCCACGGGTGGGATGCGCATAGCCAGCCTCATTGCCGCCACCATCACACTGCACGAGGTTAACTTGAGCGACAACAAACTCGACAACGAGGCGGCGGTTGTGCTTTCAAGGAGCATTGTGAACGGCATCTCCATCTCGATAGTTGACTTGTCTGCAAACGAGATTGGAGAGTGGGGCGCGAGCAACCTGATTGACGCCACACAGCTCAACTCCCGTATATCTTCCTTGATACTGCATGGGAATCACATTAACCGCGTTGTTCAAAAGAAGATAGATACCTTGCTGGGAGATCGAATCTCCAGAAATCGAGTGCAGGATCAACAGGCCTCTCTTATTCGCCCAGAATAGTTGCTGGAGTAGATTTCGGCAGAACCGTTTTATACTTGTTGTGGCGATTGCACGGCTGTATCAATGAGAAAGAACAAGCTGAAGCAAAACAATGTAAATAAGCATGAGTTTTACAATCAATTGGGAAGCAGCGTGAGGTAAGGACATATGTGACTCTCCCGCCCTCCCCCCCCCCTTCTCCTTGCGCTGACTGATCACTGGACATGGGGTGGTGGGGTGGGGGCTATTCTTCCTTCTCACTTACTACCTAATACCTCTGCGCGTGTGTCCCTTGCGTGGCCCCACAAGCTCCTGCGGGTTAGGGGCTGTGTTGGGACTCGTGTCACAAGTGTTGTGCATTCGTCCTCACTTTTCTTTCGTCGCTAGCAGCTGTGTGGAAGGGTCTCTTCTCTTTGGTTTTGCGTAAATCCAAAGGGCGCGGGAGGAAGTGGGAAAATGAAAAAAGAACACTGTGCCGCGTTCTAAGAATAGGCCACGTCGCCGTTGCGTCTCTTCGCAGGCAACGGAAACCAAAATAGTGGTGACGAGTCGGCAGCTCTTTCGGTTCCTGTTTCCAGAGTCAAGGGTGGAGGCGCGAAAAAAGCAGGGGAAACGCAGTGAGAGAAGGTTGCCTGTGGTGCTTGGACTCGGACCCGGAAGGCCC
>NW_021704097.1:59158-60786 GCF_003719485.1 Trypanosoma conorhini | reverse complement strand
ATTTCGCCATCTCATTGATTACGAATACGCACGACGGGTGTTGGATGACATGAACTATGCTCTTTCCGCCTTGGATATGTTTGCCGTCGCGTTTGGAAGTTGGCGTACTGGCCTTTCTACTCCGAGCAGTGACATGGATTTTGTTGCGATGCAGCGAAGCTCCATAATGCCTCCAGGAAGTGGCTCGAGTGCCGTGTGTCATAAGCGGGGCGACAAGGTTACTGAGAGCCAATTGCTTGAGCCCTCCCTCTTGGACCCTGTCAATACCTCCAGTATGTCGAGACGGGAGCGTAGCAGGCGCTTCTCAGGGGCGCTGCGTCTTGTTGGCACCCACTTGCGCTCCTCTGCTGCCTTCTGTTCCGTCCAGGGCATTCCCCGTGCCAAAGTGCCCATTGTGAAGGCGCTCCACCGAGGTGGAAAGAGAGTGGATGTTTCCTTCCTAATGGATGGGGTGAAGTCCACTCAGTTTCTTTGCGAGGAGTTCAAAAAACCACAATTTTCGCTTGCGCGCGGCATTATCATTCTGGTGAAGGCCCTCGTGGCAAGCTGGTCTCTTGGCGACCCAAGCGTTGGTGGCCTCGGTTCGTTTCCCATATCTATCATGGTGCTGTGGTTCCTCCACGCGGAGGCGGCGCGGCGCTGCCCGCCGGAATTCCGCAAGAGCTACGCCGTGTGCCTCGTGAAATTCCTCAAGTACTACGCGCGGGAGTTTGACTACCGTCGCACCGCTATTGACTACGCCAACAAGCGATTGCCCGGAAAGGAGCCGACGGCAGAGCTGTGCATCATTAACCCGCTGAATCCAGGCTCCAACTGCGCCGCGGCCGCAACACTTTTTGGCTCTCGTGTTGTGCCCAAATTTGACGAAGCGTACACACTTTTTTCGAGGCTTGTTTATACTTTGGATGACGCCGCCGTGGACAAGGCGTTGCTGGATACCTTTGGCGGACTCATTGGGCATACTAGGGTCCAATGCGCACAATTGCTGGGCCTGGAGAAGGAGCGGCAGCTGCATGGGGAGGAGGCTGGCCCCCAGCATCGGTGGGAAACTGCGACATCGCTTTACGCTGGTGACCCCCTTGGAGATGTGTGAGGCACAAGCGGGGGCGCGGGGGGTGATTTAAACAACAAAACATCAACCATTAGCGACTCCCCTCGGGCAAAAACAATATTAAAAAGATAACGAGAAATGTACGGCTTTGTGGGTGAGTGAGGGAGGACTTCCAGTGCGTGTGGTTAATCTCCCACGGCTGCGGTGCCCTGGGAGGGTAGGGCTTTGACTTGCCCGTTGATGCGTACAAGAGTTGTTTTTTTTTTGTGTTTCCTTTGTGTGTGTCCCTTGCGTGGCCCCACAAGCTCCTGCGGGTTAGGGGCTGTGTTGGGACTCGTGTCACAAGTGTTGTGCATTCGTCCTCACTTTTCTTTCGTCGCTAGCAGCTGTGTGGAAGGGTCTCTTCTCTTTGGTTTTGCGCAAATTCAAAGGGCGCGGGAGGAAGTGGGAAAATGAAAAAAGAACACGGTGCCGCGTTCTAAGAATAGGCCACGTCGCCGTTGCGTCTCTTCGCAGGCAACGGAAACCAAAATAGTGGTGACGAGCCGGCGGCTCTTTCGGTTCCTGTTTCCAGAGT